>NC_082404.1:1646906-1854406 GCF_031168955.1 Gadus macrocephalus | reverse complement strand
TGAGGAGCAGTGAGGAGCAGTGAGGAGCAGTGAGGAGCAGTGAGGAGCAGTGAGGAGCAGTGAGTAACGGTAAGGAGCAGTGAGGAGCAGTAAGGAGCAGTGAGGAGCAGTGAGGAGCAGTGAGGAGCAGTGAGGAGCAGTGAGGAGCAGTGAGTAACGGTAAGGAGCAGTGAGGAGCAGTAAGGAGCAGTGAGGAGCAGTGAGGAGCAGTGAGGAGCAGTGAGGAGCGGTAAGGAGCAGTGAGGAGCAGTGAGGAGCAGTGAGGAGCAGTAAGGAGCTTGAGGAGCAGTGAGGAGCAGTGAAGAGCAGGGAAGAGCAGTGGAACCCCCCCTGGCAGGACCTCCCGCTGGGTACGAGGCCTCAGAGCCTAGGTGTCCCTGGTTACTGGCAAGAAAACACATAACATCCTACTACTGTCTCCAACTAATGTGGTTTGGACCATAAGTACCTGCTTTATGGGTCTATTCTTAACCGTCATATGCATCCATACAGTCCATATAGACCTAGGCTGTCTCACACACACACACACAAAGTCCAAATTGCACACGCACAGACAGCCTCCAGATAGCTACCTACACACTGGCCAAGGCCCAACACACCTGTGGGACACACCTTGTGCATTCAAGGTAAGGCAGGCTTCAGGCCGGCAGGATAGGTCTTTTTTTAATCATCGTATTTTTTTTTTTGGAAACTTTTTGTTTTGCCCAAATGTTCAAAGTTTCCAAAACCTACTATGTATCTTTCCTGGGGAGGGGCCAGAGGGCAGATGGGGAGGGGCCAGAGGGCAGATGGGGAGGGGCCAGAGGGCAGACGGGAGACAGGAGGACCAGGTGAGGATGATAGGGGAGACAGGAGGACCAGGTGAGGACCAGAGGGGAGACAGGAGGACCAGGTGAGGACCAGAGGGGAGACAGGAGGACCAGGTGAGGACCAGAGGGGAGACAGGAGGACCAGGTGAGGACCAGAGGGGAGACAGGAGGACCAGGTGAGGACCAGAGGGGAGACAGGAGGACCAGGTGAGGACCAGAGGGGAGACAGGAGGACCAGGTGAGGACCGGAGGGGAGACAGGAGGACCAGGTGAGGACCAGAGGGGAGACAGGAGGACCAGGTGAGGACCAGAGGGGAGACAGGAGGACCAGGTGAGGACCGGAGGGCTGTCCAGCGTCTGGATAAGTTGAGATTTCCAGCCGGTCTGACCTTACCTTTGTGTCGTGTTCATAAAAGTATGTTTAATAAGGGTTATTTCCGCCAAGATCTCGTTCTGGCTCACCTAGGGAGCCCGAATGTGTGTCTTATGTGTGTGCCTATGTGAGTGGGTCTTATTTGCATTTTTGTCCCATGTGTGTTTGTCCTACGCGTGTGAGTCTTATGTGAATGTGTGTCCTATTTGTGTTTGTCCTATGTGTGTGTGTCTTATGTGAATGTGTGTCCTATGTTTGTGTGTCCTACGTGTGTGTGTTTTATGTGCATGTGTGTCCTATCATGTGTGTGTGTCCTATGTGCTTGCAGCCCCCAGACAGGACAGGGTTACTCTACACTAGGGCTGTCACTTTTTATTCGAAGTTCGAATATTCGTTCGAAGGTGGGGTGAAAAGTTCGAATTCGAAGTGTAATTCTCCATTCGAACTGTAAAAATGCGCTATAAAGAAGAGAGCGGCGAGTGGCTTCTCCTCAATAAAGCGGCCCTCCTGGATCCCCGCTTCTCCCGGTAGTCCACCTTTCCCCTGCACAGAAACATCTCGTGACTGAAAGCCTCTCACACGAGCTCACTGAAACGGAGACCGACACTGATCGCACACGACAGGGAGAAAAGTCCGCTGCTGCGATGGGCAGCCTGTTTGGGGACTTATACAGCACGGCTGACACAAGCAGCTGCAACGGTAACGGAGAGCTGTGAGACTACTTGTAATTTTCTTTCCGTAAGGAATAAAAAGAGCAGCATGCCGTGTTGGAGGTCGGCCTCACAGATTGTTCATTTATATAGGCTGTGTGTGCCATGGACGACATGCGCTCCGCATATCGCGCTCCGAGCAGTTATTGTTAATGTGTAAAAGACAGCCGCACTTGTGTGTCGGAGCTTCCTCTTGTTGTGTTTACAAATGTGTTATCAAAGATGTGTTTTTATCCTGTGCCGTTATGAATTCAGTAGGTATACGTGAGGTATACGAGAGCAACATAAAAAATCAAGACTGTTGTCGTGTTCTATGGGGGGGGGGTCGAATGTATTCTAATGTATTCGAATTAATTATGGACATTCGAAATTCGTTCGAATTTCATTTTTGGAAAAAGTGACAGCCCTACTCTACACTGAGGTCACCTCTCTGTAACACTGCCTTTGTCTCCGCCTTGCCTCAGTCCTTCTGTGAATGTCAAAACAAAAACACAAAGCCTCCGTCACCAATGCGTTGTTCCGCGTTGCATCTGATTGGCCGGGCCAATCAGAGAAGGCCGTTTCACTGAGGCCAGGAGACACACATGAGAGTGAACTAGAAGCAAAAGGAGAAGTGTTGGCGGTGACGGAGGGCGGTCGTGTTTTGCCCTAAAAGGCAGAAGTACAACACTAGTGCTAGTTCCAGAACCAAGCTGAACCTCTAAACTGGGCGGGGCTACAGGGCGGCCAATGTTTCCAGGGGAATGAGGAAGGCAATGCTTGTCACGCTCCAAGCTTGTGAGCAAAAGCCACAAGAGCTCACACTGTGGTTGATATAATCACCACCAGCTAGCTGAGGTTTATAAAGGCTCGGGCTGGGCGTTGCTAAAGTGTTCTGAGTGAAGAGTGCTGACATCATGCTGTGTGTAAAGTTGCTGGTTTGCAAGCAGGTAGTGCCAGCTCAGGTTGAACAATGTCGATTTCAGGGTTAGAGTGTTTGTGTGTTTGTTTGACTGCTTTTGCTGGTGCCTTGCCTTGCTAGCAACAGAACCCGGGCCCTCACACCTAGCAACAGAACCCGGGCCCTCATACCTAGCAACAGAACCCGGGCCCTCACACCTAGCAACAGAACCTGGGCCCTCATATCATATCTAGTCCTCCTGAGGCTGAGTCTCTCCAGACCTTTCAGGGGGTCAGCCTAGGTCCTGAGGCGGCCCCAGGTCTATCCAGACCCCTTGTTTGATGTGTTTAGGAGGAGGGGTTTCTAACTGCTACGCTTGTTATCTTCAGATACAAAGCCGTCCCATTTAGGAAATAGGTTTGATATGTAATCCCCAAAAGTTAGTTTGGGAATTAAAGACGTCACCATAAATAAAGGCCCTTGTTTGAGTGTGAAAGGAGCTGTGCTGGGCTTACCTTGAAAGCCTTTCCCTGGAAATCCTCAAGTATCTCTAGAGAACCTGCTCCTGATCTCCATGTGAGTGGTACAGCCTTTATGTCATGAGATCGGGTCAATCAAGCTATGTTTACAGTGGAGTTAGAGAGAGGGAGGGAGAGAGACAGAGGGCGGGGGGGGGGGGGGGGTACCTTGTGTATTCCTGTGCTGCCCAGGTCCAGTCTGGAGGCCTTCATCTGTAACCGGAGTCCAGAGTGAAACCACCAGAAACCACATGAGGGAGCAGGATGAATAATAACGTTTTTACTTTCTTTTGGTTTTTCAAGTAAATAAATGACAACGATAAAGACATGCAGGATGAAGTACGTACATGCAGGGACACACACACACACACACACACACACACACACACACACACACACACACACACACACACACACACACACACACACACACACACACACACACACACACACACACACTATGTGGGTAAACTAGTGTGTGTTTGTGTTAGTGCTCAAGGTTGAAATGGATGAATATGAATAGATAAGCTGCTTCATAAAGACCTGAATGATTTTAATTCAGGAATATCAGCGTAGTCTCTTTATTACGCAAGACCCCTACAAGAGACACTAACGTATTAAGAAAAAACATAACAACTTGCTACAAACTGCACCATCTGGTGACTCTAGAACTGTTAATGTCTCCATCAACACATTTCCTATCTCTCCCTCCCTCTCTCCCCCTCCCTCCCTCCCTCCATCCCTCCTGCCGTCTCTCCCTCCCTCTCTTTGACACACATTTATTTTTCTCACACTTGAAAGCTGTGCCTGCATAGTGTTCCTGCTGGAGGAAGTGTGTATGTTTGTGAGTGTGTGTGTATGTGTATGTGTATGTGTATGTGTATGTGTGTGTGTGTGTGTGTATGTGTATGTGTATGTGTATGTGTATGTGTATGTGTATGTGTATGTGTATGTGTGTGTGTGTGTGTGTGTGTGTGTGTGTGTGTGTGTGTGTGTGTGTGTGTGTGTGTGTGTGTGTGTGTGTTTGCATGTGTGTTAGACATGGTATTCCAAAGAGGTAAAACTTTGAAAATATACAGATACACAAATGTGTGTGGTGTGAGTGAGAGTGTGTGTGTGAGAGTGAGATTGTGTGTGAGTGAGAGAGTATGTGTCAGTGAGTGCGTGTGTCCCGTTACTTACCCATGTTTACTGTCATCATCAGGAAGTGGTTCTGTTGGACCGGAGCACAGAGCTCAGCTCCTCCTGGTTAAGTCTTCAGCCTGAGACACAGAGAGCACAAAACAGAACCCTTCATAACTCGCAGTTTATTCCAAAATGGACGCCCAAAACTGGTCACACAGCTATGTCACGCAGAAACCATCCCAGGAATGTCTGTTCCTCTGTGAACTACTAAGGGCACAGGTACGACCATGAATGGTTAACCACATACCTGACTTCTAACCTGCCTCTTCGCTGAGCTGCACTCTTAGGCAACATCACCAGCCCTGACTATTGCATAAGCACGTGTGTGTCCTTGAGGAAATAGAACAATAGGTGTGTGTCTCAGCGCACAGCACCAGGTAAACACTGTAGGCACGAGGAAGTCAGGAAGAGACAGCCTCCTGCGTGCCTGAACCAGAGCAACGGGTGAATAGCGATGTCCACACAGCAGTAAGAAGCCAGTGAGCCGCAAGCAGCTGGTCAACCTCGTTGTGAAAGTCTCTTTGCGCCGATGAAAACGAATGACCTTTTCTATTTGGCTGTCAGCTTGTCACTTTGGCTGTCGCCGTTTGAGCCGCCACCGTCCCATGACGGCCTACCTGTAGATCCAGCTCCCCCTGCTCCTTACCGTCCTGTAACGGCGAGCCCTGGACAGAGGGGCTCTTTAAAACCCATAACATCTACTTCCCTAATGAACATGGACGGTTCTGATTCCCCAGCAGTGCGCCGATCCCTGCTCTGCATTCCTGGGTGTTTACTGGCTATTTTGGTAGCTGCTGTATTCCACACCAGCCCTTTATTACACTTGTTTATTGAAAATGTATATCATAATGTTACCTCCTTTATGAACGCCCTATTGCACTTCTGCTGGGATGCTAAAGTGCATTTCCCAGGTACTCGGACTAAAACAGTGGAGTCGAAGCTAGCGTTGTCTGGCTAACTCTGCAATAGATCTCTGGATCTAATTCGGACCTCAATCCATTGAATCCATTTTCATTGGATTGGAGGGTTTCCACTGGCAAGAGCAGGGGTGAGGACGCTAGAGCTCAGGAGGGAGACAGACTGAGCCGAAGGCAGAGCCGCTCACCACAGAAGAAAAGGACCAAGACAAGAGCAGCCGACCGCCGAGCAGACGGCCGTGCACAGTGCTTGGCTGAGAGAGTGTACATACGTACACGCCTGCAGACACACCAGTACACACACACACCCTCTCCCTTTCTCTCCCATACACACAACCCCTCTCTCCCTCTCACACGCACTCTGAAACCCACACTCAGATCCACAGACCCGGGTCTGTCTGGCAGCCAGCTCACCAGAGATGCCCATCTGTCTAGCCTCTCCTCGGCCGAGCGTGGAGCCAGGTGGCCGACGCTCACTGACGGCTGGCCCAGAGCACCCCACCGTCCCCGGCTTTGAGGAGGCCCCCCAGGGGAAGGGTCTGCTAACGACCACGCTGCTGCTGCTATCTCCTCCCTCTGTGGGGATGTTTCCTCACAGAGGAAGAGAGCGCCGATAAGAGGACCGGCCCCGAGGGGGGGGATGCAATGGGAGAAAGAGACTCAGGGTGATGCTACTTCTGAGCTACATCTGAGCTACACATGCTAACGCTAGCACTTCGAGATTTCACCACCGAACACTGAACTCTGTTTCATGTTTCCATACGGAATCCCTATAAGCCTCATGAAAACCTGCCGCTTGTTGGTCTGCATGGATGATGGACAACAGGAAACTGAGGAGGGAATGTCTGCGGTACGTTGAACAGGAGGGAGAGAGACGGAGGGAGAGAGGGACGGGAGGGAGAGAGAGGGAGGAAGAGGGACAGAGGGAGAGAAAAGGAGGGAGAGAGGAACGGGAGGTAGAGAGAGGGAGGAAGAGGGACGGAGGGAGAGAGAAGGAGGGAGAGAGACGGAGGGAGAGAGGGACGTGAGGGAGAGATGGAGAGAGACGGAGGGAGAGGGAAGGAGGGAGAGAGGGATGGGAGGGAGAGAGACGGAGGGAGAGGGAAGGAGACAGAGGGAGAGAGACGGAGGGAGAGGGAAGGAGGGAGAGAGCCAAGGGGTACAAGAGGTGCAAACACACACACACACAAAACACACACACACACACACTTCCTGCTTTGTTATTACGTCTTTTACTAAGGAAACTGGTGGTGGAGGAGGGTGGGGGGGGACTTTCAGGGTAATTCCCCTTCTTCTGGGGCCAGGCTGGAGGAGGAGGAGGAGGAGGAGGAGGAGGAGGAGGAGGAGGAGGAGGAGGAGGAGGAGGAGGAGGAGGAGGAAGTGCCCAAGTAAGGATTGTGACCACATGTCTGACATCATCGCTGCAGAGACCAAGAGAGAAAGCCTTCGCTTGGCTGCCCTCACTGGAAGAACATTTCACAACAAGGACTTTCCATCCCCTCCCCATCATCATCATCATCATCAGGGCAGATCCACTACAGCAGCCCACAGAGGCCTTCTGACCAATCAAGGCTCCAAATACAACAGACTGGGAAATGTCCCGGTAGACATCCCCAACGTACTGCAGTGTGAATTACTCAGTGAAGGAACATGAATTACTGTCCAATGATTTAGTAACTCATACCCACAAAACAACCACCCAATTGGCCCGTATGATGACACATGACCTCTGACATCACTGGCCAGTGGCCACCAGCTGATGACATATCAACCAGAGAGCCGTCTGGACAGAGGACTCAAGAAGCCCCCTGTGGTTCCCCCGTCGCCCGGCAACCGGGGGGGGGGGGGGGGGGGGGGGGGGGAGGCAGCCACTGAATGGAGCCAGGACTAAACACTCAGGAATACACACTCCGCTTCCCCCTAGCCTTGAGTCCGGGAACTGGGGGATGCTGGGAAATGAGCAAACTTCTACTAAAGATACGGTGGAGGAGAGAGGGTTGGTGTGTGTGTGTGCGTGTGTGTGTGTGTGTTTGTGAGAGTCTGATAAATAATGGTGACAGACACAGAGATGTATATTGGTTTGAGTCTCAAAGTGTGTGCATGCATGTGTCATTGTGAGTAAGTGTGCGTGAGTATGAGTGAGTGAGTGAGTATGTGTATGTGTATGTGTATGTGTATGTGTATGTGTATGTGTATGTGTGTGTGTGCGCGTGCAATGGTGAGATCCAGATGCCTCGGACACAAGCTTTCTGAGTTGTGACGTAATTTCCGGTCTCGGAGCACTTATGGCGTTCCCGTTCGTCTTTGTGATTTCGCCATGAAATTGGCTAATCTTTGTTTATTGTTAGCTACATTAGCCTCTTTAGCAAACCAGCTCGAACACAACTTTACATTATATTGCCCACACAGCAAGACCTTGCAATGCAAAAATTGGTGACTTGAATAAAGTAGCAATGCAATCAAGTGTGTAAGAGCATTTAAAATTGAAATTAAAATGACCAACATGGTACAAAGAAATACAACGAAAATAAATCTCTTATCGGGCGCAGCACTTTTTGTTGCGTCATCACTGAACTCGGTATACTCCGAGGGGGTCAGACCAAAAGGGGGCGTGCCTCCGTGAAATGCTGCAAGAAAGCTGGGAGATTTCCCCACTTGCAACTCGGAAGGCTGGTGTCCGAGGCTTCTGGATCACACCATAAGTATGTGTGTGTGTGTGTGTGTGTGTGTGTGTGTGTGTGTGTGTGTGTGTGTGTGTGTGTGTGTGTGTGTGTGAGGCTGTGTGTGAGTGTGTGTTTGTGTCTTTACAGTGGGAAGGTGTCTTTTTGGGTCTGTCAGGTGTGTAGTCCCCCTGCTGTGAGGCTCAGCCTCCCTCTATCCTAACCTGGGCTCTGCGTGCTCATGAAATCATTCTGCTGCCAGGTTTAGCTTCCCCTGCGCGTTAGCTTAGCTTAGCGCCGCAGGGTTCCTCTCATGCTACTGCAGCCCTCTGGACGGAGTGGAGCAGCTCACCGAGGCCCTCTTTGCACATTTGTAGTGCAAGTGTAATGGCAAATTAAAGCATGGAGAATTATTGCGTTTCTTCTTCAGTGATTCTCTTCCTCTCGTTAAACCACGAGAGAGAGAGAGAGAGAGAGAGAGAGAGAGAGAGAGAGAGAGAGAGAGAGAGAGAGAGAGAGAGAGAGAGAGTGAGTGAGTGAGTGAGTGAGTGAGTGAGTGAGTGAGTGAGTGAGAGAGAGAGAGAGAGAGAGAGAGATTGTGTTGAAAGGTCTTAGTCTTTACTCTTAAAGTACATTTTTAAAAAGTAAAGTAAGGTTTTTGTGTTTTCCTAAAGCATCAGAGTGTTGGTTATTCATGGGGCTCCTCATCCTCTCGTCGGGATCTCACGATGTCCTCGGTTCAAAGCACAACATCAAAACACTCTGGGTGCCTCCGTCGTTAGAGGTGGTCACCACAGAGACCCAAGGACCAGCAGCATCAATTATCTGCCTCTCCTCCTGCTTCTCCTCCCCCTCCTCCACCCTCTCCTCCCTCACCTCCTCCTCGACCCCCTCCTGCTCCTCCCTATAGCCAGAGGTACAGAGTCCCTTTTGGGGAGACGCGTGTGGAGCAGCTGGAGGGGTCTGGGGAGGAGGCACTTCCCTCCTCCGTCCCTCCGCCAGGTGTCACAACGCAGGGCGTACAGAGAACCCAAGGGTTCTGAAGGGTTCTGAAGGGGTTTCAGTGGGAGTGAAAGGAAGCGGCTTACAGCAGAGGGCCGACATGGGGAACTATTGCAGACGTTACTGTGATAATGTGGTTGGGGACGGACCCCCTGGGGAGGTGACTACGCTTTATGTTGAGGGGCTTCAAAAGGGTCAGCCCAGGGGCCTGGCCTGGTGGAAAGGGTGACCAGGAAGAGGCTCATTTATTGGGCTGGAAACACAGATATGATGAAATAAGGATGTTGTGCTGCTCTGATCTGGTGGTTTGTTAGGCTTCAGGCCTGTGTTGTGTTCTGTCTGCGGTCACGGCTCTCCTCACAGAGTCAAAGAGAAGAGACTGGAAAAGCCTTTCAGAGAGCTGCTATCTGGAGAGAACACTCCTCACACCCTGCTAAGGCCGGCGCTGCCTAGGAACGTAAACACCAGCGCCACAACACACCGTGCTGCGTGAGTCACTCCACCTATGACCCCCAGGCCTCATGCTGCCAGTGGGCTGGTTCCTTGGCGAGGGTGGAGGGCCGCTGCTGAGATACAGAAGGAAGGGAGCTCTACACAAAGTGCACACACACAGTTTGAATGGACACACACACACATTTTTTTTAAATAAGGCTGTCGCCGTGGTGATTCTCTCCCAAACATTTCCTCAGAGGTTTATCAGGGGCGAGGAGGGCTGGAGGAACACGATTATTTTGAGTCTAAATCCAGACACCGCAGGATTATTGGTGGAGCTGGTAGACATGCAGCGACATTAAGACAAATTATATCATGACCATGACTACCACGTTTCCATGTGTGGGCGGGGAAGAGAGAGAGAGAGAGAGAGAGAGAGAAGAGAGAGAGAGAGAGAGAGAGAGAGAGAGAGAGAGAGAGAGAGAGAGAGAGAGAGAGAGAGAGAGAGAGAGAGAGAGAGAGAGCAACACCTTGTTGAAATCTCGCCTGCATGAACGGAGTGAAGTCAGGGCAACGTTAAACAATGGAGAGAAACCCAAGCTGGTCTTAAAGTGAGGAGGGGTTTTGTGTTGAATGGCTTCAGATGTAGCTGTTTTCCTTGGGACTGGTGCTCTGTTAAGTGAGACATCTTTTCGGCATTTGGGGAAGATATCAACCCAGCAACACACAGCAGAGACGTCTCTCTAACACACAAGGCTGTGTGAGCACTGCAGAGAGACGTGTGTGTGTGTGGTTGTGTGTGTGTGTTTGGGCACAAAGCCTTGCGTGTGTGTGCAGAAAGAAGTCTGTGTGTGTGTGTGTGTGTGTGTGTGTGTGTGTGTGTGTGTGTGTGTGTGTGTGTGTGTGTGTGTGTGTGTGTGTGTGTGTGTGTGTGTGTGTGTGTGTGTGTGTGTGTGTGTGTGTGTGTGTGTGTGTGTGTGTGTGTGTGAGGTCTATATCCTGGGAGACCCAACAGTGGTATCACCTCAGACTGGACTGTTCTGCTTTGATGCAGGGGCAGGGCTTAGCGTTTTGACACTTTGACTTCAACCCCCCTAGTCTCTCCAGCAACCCCATGCCCCCCCAGAGCGTCTCCGAGGAACAGGTTTGTGCTGATGGGTCGTTCTCCTGTGGTGATGATGACCTCCTCCTCGTTAAACGCTCTCCCAAAGGCTCGGAGTGTGTCTCTGTTGTGTTTTGAGAAGATAGAGTTGTTGGGCCTAAAAGGTAGGCTTAGTAAGACCTGCTTTCAAGGCTTGATTTTAAACCCTGCAGGACAATGAGTGAAGACGCTGAACAGATGTTTCAACAAAACTAAAATCACACAGTAATGACAAACCAAACCACAAATGCTTTTTCTGAAAAACAACAATGATTGTGAAAGCATCTCCGGTGGTGTTCCTGCTCTGATGCACACTGGGTTCACCTCTCCTCCTCGGGAGGGATTCCCCCGCTTCAGTAAAGTAACATAATTTCCATGTAAAAACCAATAAAGAAAACAGATATATAAGAAAACTGCTCTATAACATCTAGCATAAGATATTACATTGTAGTAGCCAATAATGCATAACATAAATTCTATTTTATTAAGGGAATTCTGGTCAACTCTTCCTAGTTGATGGTCTAGGATGCGCTTTAAGGCCCATTTGATCAGCCTCAGTGCAGGCAGCCTTCTGCAACTTAGGGAACAGGACATCAACACAGTCTAATACTTTGGTCCCACTAAAAAAATGCTTATATTTGCACTGCCTTAACATAATTCTATTCGAAATATCACAATAATTAAAGATCATGAAATACACACTTACCAGGTTATTCCTCTCTTCATTTTCTTTAACAAACGCGAGTTGAGGGATAGTTCGTTTTTCTACTGAGAAAATCCCGAAATTATCGAAAAGGAGCCGTTGATTTTGTTGAAGACCCGATAAATGCAAGGGGAAAAAATATTCTCGAAACAGTAGCCTACAATATCCGGAAAATACGCTCAGTTATGGAGCGCATAAATTGCAACATAGGCCTACAAATTCTTCAGAACTTGCACTCATAACTCATCAGGTGATTTACTCCACTCAGTGTGCACATAATCCACAGGGTCCGGCGTGTTCATCAGTCACTATTGATTGCAGACAACGTGTTTAGAATAAAGTTTTCCTCTCCCGTCAGCGTCCGTCTCGTTTCCCTACAGTCGAGACCTCCGAGGTTTTCCGTGGAGCTTCTGACGTCAGCAGCAACGTGACACTCAGGAAGCGGTGACGCCGTCACTGCGCCCTGCATAGCGCTGCGTAAAGGTGGGGTCTGCTGCCCCCTGCTGGGTAAAGCACTGTATAAAGGTGGGCTCTGCTGCCCCCGACTGGGGACATCTGCACCATGCAGAACGCTTCGTAAAGATGGGGTCTGCTGCTCCCTTGCTGGGGATATCTGCCATTACAGGATGTTTTATCTTCAGCCGACAATAAACACAGAGAGTAATTTGATATATTGCACTCAGTCTATGCTTATTCTGATATGCTTTTTAAATTAGTTTCGTACCTCACGATGCTAAGGGTATAGTTGTGAATAACATTAATAATATTCTTTAGATAAAAGACGCACAATTCTTTGTAGGTACATGCATGATTCTCACCCTTGAAATTTGTCCCTCGGTACTTGCCTTAACTATTTGCGTTAATTTCACAACAAGGAACAGTACAGAAGTTCAACGACACATGAAGTTATTGTATCAGGACGCACTTTGATTCATCAGTCCTGCATTCTGCCTTCCTGCGTATTTGCCCGACACCATCACCATGCACAGAGTTAAAGTCATATCTGACCATCTTTCATCTTACCCTCCTCAAGGTGGGAACAGAAAATGTAATATAAACCACTGTCGTGCCAGAGCTGCAGTCTCCGGGCCGGAGGACGTGGTGGTAGTGCATGGACGCAGGACGGCCATCGGGAAGGCGAAACGGGGTTTATTCAAGGTTTGGTCCTTTAAGCCTTATTCAAACAGCGTCGTCTGCGCAAACGTTTCCCTAAGGCCCTTTGAAATTGTGTTGCACAGCTTGCATGTTAATCCAATCGGTTTGTCTGTTATGTTTAATTTTTGAAAACTACAACCAGGTGCCTCGTATTGCGTTTGTGCATGTAGTCGGTATACCACTATGTTAAGTACCATGGTATAGGTTGAGGTGCGTTCCCCTCAGTAGGCTACACTATGATATAGTTTGAGGCGCGTTCCCCTCAGGATACTATGATGTAGTTTGAGGTGCGTTCACCTCAGTACACTATGATATAGTTTGAGGTGCGTTCCCCTCAGGACGATATCGTTTGAGGTGCGTTCCCCTCAGGACACTATGATGTAGTGTGAGTTGCCCCTCTACCTCAGGACACCACACCTGATGAACTCCTCAGCGCAGTGATGAAGGCCGTGATGACGGACATGGGGCTGTCCCCTGACCGACTCGGGGACGTCTGTGTAGGTAAATTAAGTTATCATATATATTAGAATCATAAGGAGGCATAGCCCACGATGTCTTCTAACACTCACCAACATCACTGTGTGTCTTACACTGGCAGGCAATGTGCTCCAGCCCGGAGCAGGGGCTGTGATGGCCAGAATAGCACACTTTCTCAGGTGACATGACTAGGGTTATTATGGTGAACCCCAAAGAGTACAAACAGCACGTCCTGCTCCAGGGTCCACTGAGTTCAACTGATCATTGTTTTGGTGTATCTGCTGCAGTGAGTTTCCAGAGACGGTGCCTGTGTACACGGTCAACAGACAGTGTTCTTCTGGCCTACAAGCCCTGTTCAACATAGCAGGTTATCCATCTAATCTCTTAATAGCTGCTTATTGTTACTGATGTATACGACATGATAGACACTACCTTTTATTCTGTCTCCAGGAGCGATTAAGAGTGGCTCCATCGACCTGGGCCTTGCGTGCGGGTAAGGAGATGGGACCATTCAAGCCTGTAGGCCAGGTGTGGCTGTAGACTCCTAACCATGTGTTGTCCTGCAGCGTGGAGAGCATGTCGCTCCAGGAGATGGGGAACCCCGGGGACCTGAGCCCCAGGCTGGTGGACTTCGAGAAGGCCAGGGCCTGCGTGGTTCCCATGGGGTGAGGCTCATATGTTAACTCCATCGTGGTGTCATAACAATCAATGTGTTCAGGACCGCTGGTATGAAATGTATTATTAAGGACCACCTGAACATACACCCTCATCTTTGATTGGCTGTATTTGTATTTGGGTATTTTTTAATCATCCTTTTAGTTCTCATTTATAAAATGTGTATTTTATAAGATGACTGAAACGATATTGACCCAAACAACAAATAAGACTGGGCCATCACCATACTGGTCCGAACGGTTTGGAAACACAAAGTGTGTGTGTGTGTGTGTGTGTGTGTGTGTGTGTGTGTGTGTGTGTGTGTGTGTGTGTGTGTGTGTGTGTGTGTGTGTGTGTGTGTGTGTGTGTGTGTGTGTGTGTGTGTGTTCGTTGCAGTATCACCTCAGAGAATGTAGCTGAGAGATTTGGGATCTCCAGGGAGAAGCAGGATGCCTTCGCAGTGAGCTCACATCAGAAGTAACAAATCAGACAGCCTTCTCCACCTACTGCTACACCTACTACTGCTACTACACCTGCTACTACTCCTACTACCACACCTTCTCCACCTACTGCTACTACACATGCTACTACTCCTACTCCTACACCTACTACCACACCTTCTACACCTACTGCTACACCTACTCAGACCCCTGCTCTACTACTACACCTGCTACTATTCCTACACCTGCACCTGCTCCTACACCTGCTGCTACACCTGCTCCTACACGTGCTACTACACGTGCTCCTATATCTGCTACCACACCTTATACACCTGCTACTACATCTGCTACACCTGCTACTACATCTGCTACTACACCTGCTACTACGCCTGCTCCTACACCTGCTACACCAATGACTACACCTGCTATACCTACTACTTTACCTGCTGCTACACCTACTACACCTTCTGCTAAACCTGCTACTTCACCTACTGCTACACCTGCTACTCCTGCTGCTATACCTGCTACACCGACTTCTACACCTGCAACTACACCTGCCACACCTGCTGCTACACCTACTACTACACCTGCTACACCTATTACTACAGCTGCTCCTACCCCTGCTACTACACCTACCTCACCTGCTATACCTACTGCTACAACAACACACCTACTACTGCACCTGCTGCTCCTCCACCTGCCTCTCCTGGAGGCTCCAGGTCTTCTGACCTCCGCCCTCCTCCGCCCTCAGGGCCGACCGGGCCCAGCGGAGCGGCCGATTCGAGGCGGAGATCGTCCCAGTGGTCACCAGGGTGACGGATGCCGAGGGGACGGAGAGCACGGTGACGGTGCTGAAGGACGAGGGCGTGCGGCCCTCCACCACGCTGGAGGGGCTCGGGAAGCTCCGGGCCGCCTTCAGGCCGGACGGCAGCACCACCGCCGGTAGGCCTGGATCCACCCTCTGCCCCCCCCCCTCTCTGCTCCACCCTCCTGGCTCCGCTATCTGCTCTGCCCTCTGCTCTACCCCTCCTGGCTCCACCCTCCTGGCTCCGCCCTCTGCTCCACTCTCTGCTCCATCCTCTGCTCCGCCCTCCGTTTCATGATGGCTTCAGCGCTCACTGTCTACTAGTACAGCAGCGTCTTCCTTTATGCAATAACTCATGACAGTTTAACACTCATTAATGCATAATTTGGTGAGTGCTGCATGCAGCGCTCAACTATTGTTCTTCATAAGTTTTATTCTTTCTTTTTCTTTCCTCTTTATTATTATCTACAAATTGAGACCTATTTCCTTCCTAAATTTTTCATCTAGAGACGCCATTCAAATTTAAAAATGTTCAGAATAGCTTTGAATCGTGAGCTTCTTTTCAGATTTTTTTTAATATTTTATACTTTTAAGAAATTCTACTTTTAAAATAGTATATTTTTCTTTAACATTGGAGTCAATGGAAGGACAGCAGAGCCATCTGCTCAACTGTTTTAGACTTAACTAACTATCGATTTTCAACCGTTTACCTTCGTTCAAACGTTTACCTTCGTTCAAACCATTTAACAAATCTACACACATGTATCTTCAATAATATCCAGATATATCGATATCATTTAAACTTTATTCAGAATCAGTTTTAGTTTCATACCGGCTTCGTTTTCAGTTGGTCTCATTGATTTACATTTACGCTGGTGCGTGAGGACGTTCAGCAGTGTTGCCAGATTGGGCGGTTTTCCAGCTCTATTGGGCTACTTTTAATCACGCATCGGCTTGCTATTCTTTTACACACACACACACACACACACACACACACACACACACACACACACACACACACACACACACACACACACACACACACACACACACACACACAGTGCAGGGGAATACATTTGACCTTTCAGATTCTTCAGTTCAATTCATTTTACATTTATGCATTTTTAGCAATGCTTAGTGCTTTTCATTCAGCTTTATTTATTTATTTGTTTCCAACCATTTGCATTTGTACATTGTTTACTCCATTTAGACTTTTGAAATTTTGTTCAAATCCCTTCACTTGATTTAAGACATTTAACGTTTCTTTATGTCTTAATGTGATTGTGATGACTAGAGCAATACTTGATTCTAGTTAAGCTGACCTTAATAACCTCAGGTCCTTCACGGTAGAGGTTGGTGCTAACCCTTATTGTTGAGCAGTATCATCATCCCCACCTCCTCCTCCAGGTAACTCCAGCCAGGTGAGTGACGGGGCGGCCGCCCTGCTGCTGGGCCGCCGCTCCGCCGTGGAGGCCCTGGGTCTGCCCGTCCTAGGGGTCCTGAGGGCCAGCGCCGTGGTGGGGGTCCCCCCCGACATGATGGGCATCGGCCCCGCCTACGCCATCCCCGCAGCGCTGGAGCAGGCTGGTGTGTGTGTGTGTGTGTGTGTGTGTGTGTGTGTGTGTGTGTGTGTGCGCGCCCAATTCCTAGGTACTGGGTCCTGCTTGTGTCCTATTTTGACCAGACTGCTCTTCTTTTAATGACTGATGGTGGAAGGGTTCAGAGTCAAATGTAGCCATGTCCTTCTTACAGGAGGGTGAAGGGTTCACTGTAGCCATGTCCTTCTTACAGGAGGGTGAAGGGTTCACTGTAGCCATGTCCTTCTTACAGGAGGGTGAAGGGTTCACTGTAGCCATGTCCTTCTTACAGGAGGGTGAAGGGTTCACTGTAGCCATGTCCTTCTTACAGGAGGGTGAAGGGTTCACTGTAGCCATGTCCTTCTTACAGGAGGGTGAAGGGTTCACTGTAGCCATGTCCTTCTTACAGGAGAGTGAAGGGTTCACTGTAGCCATGTCCTTCTTACAGGAGGGTGAAGGGTTCACTGTAGCCATGTCCTTCTTACAGGAGGGTGAAGGGTTCATTGTAGCCATGTCCTTCTTACAGGAGGGTGAAGGGTTCACTGTAGCCATGTCCTTCTTACAGGAGGGTGAAGGGTTCACTGTAGCCATGTCCTTCTTACAGGAGGGTGAAGGGTTCACTGTAGCCATTTCCTTCTTACAGGAGGGTGAAGGGTTCACTGTAGCTATGTCCTTCTTACAGGATGCCTCAGTAGACATGTCCTTGGTACAGGAGGGTGGGGAGGGTCTGTTCATGGACATGAGGAGGAAAGAAGCTGGTCTCTACTAGCTGCTGGGGTTTATAAAGTCCTTAGATGATCTTAACATGTTTGCTACTTCAGTGTGGTAGCGTCAGTTAAGCGAGGCGTTGCACCATGTCCATACTCATGGAGTTATGGGTTATGCAGACGTACCCTGTGTGCTAGTAGATTCCCACTGCACAAAAGGTGTAATTCCCAGAGCCAGTTCACAATATAAATTATGGAATACACTCAGAGGGAACTCTTGCCCATGCAATTTTAAATCATAATTATTGCCTGTCTTTGAGAATTATCTTTGTAAAAAACAGTAAAGGATGGACCTAACATGATGTTTTTTCCGTCCATAGGACTGAGTGTTGCTGATATTGATGTCTTTGAAATAAATGAAGCTTTTGCAAGCCAGGTGAAATATACCACAATACTTTTTAATTAACTCTTAGGCTCTGTAGCAACGAGCCTAAAAGGACAACGTGTTGTATTCTATTTAATACGGTATGTGTTGGTAGGCGGTGTACTGTGTAAAGAAGCTGGGCCTCCCGCTGGACCGGGTGAACCCGAACGGCGGAGCCATCGCCCTGGGCCACCCCCTGGGCTGCACCGGCGCCCGCATGGCGGTCACCCTGCTGCACGAGCTCCAACGCAGGGGGAGGAGGTGAGGCTGCTCGCTGCAGACATGCAAACGGCCCGACATTTATTTTAACACATTTGTTTCTAGGCCTACTCAGCTAAATATATATGTAAGGGATAATGTATAGAACGCCGGTCATTATCGGGAAAATTAGCCCCGATAGGGCGAACAGTACACCGACGCGCAGCGAAGGCGTCTTGCTTCGCCCTGAAGGGGCTTATTTTCGAAAATGACCGGCGACGTTCTATACATGATCCCGCTTTTAACACGGCTACTTGCCAAAACTAAAAAAATAACTTTACATGGTGCGCCTTTTTAAATTTTTTCGTTGCCAGCATTCATTCATGATTTTTTCACAATGTCTTGTTTTTAAAAGATTTATGGTGACTTTATGCTCTGTAAGGTGACCTTGGATGCCTTGAAAGGCGCCTCTAAATTAAATGTATTATTATTATTCGTAGTGTTGATCAGCAGAGCAATAATAAATTGTCTGCAAAGACGGTGACGTCGCTGAGCAACAGAAGACACTGGGGTTAACAAGTCACCGGACTAGCTACCAGAGTGAACGGAGTGTTCCACGGCATTGAGAAGACCTGTGTAATAAAGGCCTATGATATTTCTGTTTATGGCATAGATTTCTCCTCAGATTAGGCCAATAAACCAATGATAAAAATAAAAATAAAAACGCTCGATCAAAGGCCCGGCCCGACCCGGCCCGAGGATAGTGGTGGGAAATATCGGAGAAGGATGCACTTATTGTACAGCAGGACGCAGGGTGCAAGTGCAGTTGGAAGTGGTCATGGCTAAAATTAGAAGCTACGACTGAGGTGAATACAGTGAAGCATAACTTTCCACTGTCTGACTTTTTCAAAAGAATTGAGAAAAAAGGATGTGCGAAATGCACACACTGCATTAAAGAAATTAATTATGCCAGCAGGGGTGTACATGCCCTGTATGCACACTGTAAGGCAGACATTCATCTGAGGAAAGTGACAACAACAATAAGTACACAAAGTGTTGCACAGCTTCTCCGAAACCCTCTTCCAGAAACCCCCTAAGCAGCAGATATGATCAGGGACAGTGCCAGGCCTACACTGCCAGTACCTGTACCTGTGATCGCATATCCAATGCAGAGGTGTGTGTTGGATAATACACACCCCTAAGTTAATAAATTAACTTGGTTTAAAAAGGCACTTTAACTGAGTAACTAATATATTTTTTATCTTTCTAGGCATATAGCATATAGCATAGGCCTTCTCATGATAATAGGATATCATGCCGTCATATTTTTTCCGACTTCGGGTAGCTCTCTTTTTTTTGTCATACATGTGTTTGCATCCCTGTCGCTGGCACCTCCACACGCCTAGTCAACCGTGGGTCGCCAAAGCACCTGTAGTCCACAACAAAGCACCTATTCTACAGTATCACCGGTCTTACTCCAGAGGCTCTACATATCATTTGGGTTTATGGTAAACCGAACCATGACCAAAGTCCCAGTGCCAGTAATGTTCCAGCAGTCCTACCGTGTTGCACCGGAAGTTCTAGAGGGAGATGGCACAAAGCTGAGAGTCTGGTCTCTGTTTGATCTCCATGTCTGTCCACTGGGGGTATGATGTGGTCACTGTCTGGTCTGTTTGATCTCCATGTCTGTCCACTGGGGGTATGATGTGGTCACTGTCTGCTCACTGTCTGCTCTCTGTCTGATCTCCATGTCTGTCCACTGGGGGTATGATGTGGTCACGGTCTGGTCTCTGTTTGATCTCCATGTCTGTCCACTGGGGGTATGATGTGGTCACGCTCTGGTCTCTGTTTGATCTCCATGTCTGTCCACTGGGGGTATGGTGTGGTCTCTGTCTGCTCTCTGTCTGATCCCCGTGTCTGTCCACTGGGGGTACGGTGTGGTCTCTGTCTGCTCTCTGTCTGATCCCTGTGTCTGTCCACTAGGGGTATGGTGTGGTCACTGTCTGCTCTGTCTGATCCCCGTGTCTGTCTACAGGGGGTACAGTGTGGTCTCTGTCTGATCTGTCTCTTTCCACAGGGGGTACGGTGTGGTCTCCATGTGCATTGGGACCGGGATGGGAGCTGCAGCAGTCTTTGAGTATCCTGGGCCCTAGAGGAAGTCCTGAGAAAAGTAAACTAGGATCTCTCTCCACCCAACCATACTGAGTCTAAGGAGCGATGATTTAATGGTGTTTGTGAATGCCTCACAAACTGCCCTTTGGTCAACCAGAAGAACTCTAATCTTTGAAATTATTGATTTAATCTCGGATGCATCCATTTCTTTACATGACACACCAATCCTGCCAGATGGTTCACTGTACATGATGTATTAACCTTAATTAGTTAAGGTGTTGCAACTAATGTTTAATCCAGCGCAATGAGAAGTGTGTAATTAATACGAATAGGGATGACGGGACCAAGCACAGGTGTTGAATTTTAATAATGATCACTGATTTATTTGTTTTTAATGTTCAGAAAATAAACAGAATGAAGAATAATAAAGAGTCACAGATTAATGTTGAACTTTTTATAAAAACTTTATTCTTTACTGCTCTAAAAAATATTTTCACCGGGAAATGAGGCGCATCAATAAAGCAGAGGTGTGGGTATAAAGAGCGTTTACAGGGAGACATGTGGTCAGTAGGACCCCAGGCTGGAGCCCAGGGCCTCATCGTAGCCTCCGCGGCCCCACAGACGAAGCTTCAGGCTGGGCTGGATCAGAGCGCCGTGGATGGTCAGCGTGGCTCTGAACTCCCTCGCCTCACTAGAGAACATTAGAGAACAACCACCGTATCAACAATCCTTCTGTGGGCTGCGGCTTGGGGAGACCCCTCGTCCACTTCCTGTGTGGCGGCCCTTCTAGGCTGCTTCAGTCCCTGTCAGGAACCTGCTGGGAGCGCGTTGAGGTGTGAAGGTGCCCTACCTGGCAGTGAAGCAGACCTCCAGATGCTGCTGGCCCCTGGTGAGGGCGGGGTCCGGGCCCCTGAGGACCCCACTCTCAGGGGTCACGCTGAAGGCATGGGAGTCCGCCTCGCTTGACTCTGAACACACATGCACACACAGAAAGACCACCTTTAGCCGTGGTAGTACACAGCGAGAGGCTTCACTAAGGCCCCCGGTCCAGACGGGGCTTACCGAGGCTGGCCCTCCAGTAGGTGCAGGTGCCATGGCTGAGCAGGGTGACGTGGGCCAGCTGGGTCCGGCCCACGTAGCACATGCCAAAGTCCACTGAGTCCCTCGACAGACGGAGCCCCGACACGGCCAGGCGGGCACACAGAGGAACCACCTGCAGCCGAGACACAAACCTCACGTTACCATGTCCCGTCATCTGACCTGATCTTCTGATCATGATCCTTTCAAACGGGAGACATGTTTGAACTCTGGGCCGTTTGGAATAAGAAACCTACAGGTGTATAGGTCAGTAGTCTTTTAAGGGCTGGAATCTGGACAGAAGCCCAACGACTATGGAGCCAGTTTCCTGCCATAACTCAAACCTGAAAAAAAAAGTTTCAAAGGCTTGCAAGTCTGGGTTTTAAAACTCAACACCTTGTAATAAAAGGTTTCGCAACACTGAAAAAATAGATTATAACCTGAAAAAAATTCAAACGTCTGTAAACATGATTTTGTGTTCTATTTTATCTTTTTCATCATTTTCACCAACACATTTTCAAAGTTCAAACAATTTCACCAGCGCATTTGCAGAGTTTCAAATCTGGCACTGTTCTAACAGTGTATTTCATTGTTTCCCGGTTTTGAAACCTTGTAAATGGGATTCTGCAAACAGGTGTTCATACATTGAGAAATAAGTTTTGAAAGGTTGTATATTTAGTTTTAAAAACTTGTAAAGGTGTACGTTTACGCCATTGTAACGTATTTTTTCAGAACTGACTTTTCAGCATTGACTTTTCAGAGATTTGACCACACAGGCGCAAGCTTTGAGTCACGTGAATATTGGCACTGTTCTGTCGCGCATATGTTTTGAAACTCCTGACAGTCAAGTCTGAAGAAAAAAAAAAACGTTCCTGGGGGCGGGACCATTGAGCTTTAAACCTATTGGTTGCTCTCGGCTGACGTACATTCCAATCACATTCTTGTCATCGGACGGCAGAGCACTGTCAATCACGCACAGCCCGGTGAACGGCACATGTGATTGGAATGTACGTCAGCCGAGAGCAACCAATAGGTTTAGAGCTAAATGGTCCCGCCCCCAGGAACGTTTTTTTTTTTCTTCAGATTTGACTGTCAGGAGTTTCAAAACGAGTGCGCGACAGAACGCTGCCAATATTCACGTGACTCAAAGCTTGCGCCTGTGTGGTCAAATCTCTGAAAAGTCAGTGCTGAAAAGTCAGTTCTGAAAAAATACGTTGCAATGGCGTAAACGTACACCTTTACAAGTTTTTAAAACTAAATATTCAACCTTTCAAAACTTATTTCTCAATGTATGAACACCTGTTTGCAGAATCCCATTTACAAGGTTTCAAAACCGGGAAACAATGAAATACACTGTTAGAACAGTACCAGATTTGAAACTCTGCAAATGCGCTGGTGAAATTGTTTGAACTTTGAAAAGATAAAATAGAACACAAAATCATGTTTACAGATGTTTGAATTTTTGTTTGATTTTTTTCAGGTTATAATCTCTTTTTGCAGTGTTGCAAAACCTTTTTTACAAGGTGTTGAGTTTTGAAACCCAGACTTACAAGCCTTTGAAACTTTTTTTTTCAGGTTTGAATTATGGCAGGAAAATGGCTCCATAAACGACCAGAACATCATGGCAGATTGTGTTTGAGGGAACCAAAGCCCTTTTGGAGCTGGGCCCTTCCAGGACCCCATAGGTTCACGGAGGCATGGGCCTACATCGTTGTTCAGGCAGCACCATCTCAACCGGCTCCAATCAGATTTGGGAAGTAGACTAATATCACGTATATGTGTTTATAACACTTCAGCATGTGTATTGATCCATTTAAAACATATTTGATGTGCATATTAATCACCATGGTGACCATGGAGTGTCTGTTCACCTGGAGGCTGTTGTTGCTGTATTGAATATGGAGTTTTTGCCGGAAAATCAGGGTCCTCTTCTCACTGCCACGGCGGATAGGTGAGACAGGTGAGACAAGTGAGACAGATGTGGGCGGGGCTTCCTTCAGATGGGACTGCTCCAATAGGGCCAGCGAGCAGTGAAAGGACACCTTTACCTGCCAATCACAAGCAAAGCATCTTGAATACGGAGGAGTAGCGAGGATTGATCAGGGATCCTGACCATGGAACCTAAACCCACGTGTTACCCACAGCTGTATGTTGACCAGCCACTTCTAACCCCTCGTGGCGGTGGGTCCTCCCAGATGTGTAATGATAGAACAGCCTACTGGGGAGATAGATACCCTAGCGGCTCTTTTAATCTGCTTTGTTTTTTTTTTAACCTTCATGGACATGAAGGTTGAGAGGGAGGGAATGACAGAGCAAATAGAGCGTAACAGTGACCGCCCGCTTTTTTAACAGCTCTGTTTCCGGAAGTCAATTTCCCATTCATTTTCAACGTCCACTTTTCGTAAAATCCTTACATAAAGAGTGTTAAGCCTGGAACCAAGCCAATCATTCGTCAAGGTAGTCGTTACCAGAAAACGTTTGATTCTGGGCAAAAAGGAATTTGGAAAAGGGAAGAAAAGGAAAAGGTACAACTTGTACAAGCCTTTTCGCAATGGTTACAACCCAATCGTTAAACGCGTTTCTTGCATCTTATAACCTTTGTCATGATTATATTGTTTATATTGTTAATACAAGTTGCGTCATATATTCTGTGTGTGTTTGTTTATATGTGTGTATTTATAGTGTTTAATATAGTGCATTGCGTTGTCATCGACATGGCACGTACCTTCGTTGCTGGCTGCGGTTACCACGTAACGTTACTCGTTTGTAATACATGTGAATTCAGTGTTGTATTTCAGTTATGTATTCATTCAACATTATGTATTCCTTTGTTTTTATGCTACCCAAATTACTTAAAAGCACTGCTAGTGCTATATCATATATTTGTACTTTTATTTTTAACATATATTCTATGTCAACACAATTTTCAACATGTAGAACACATTTCCTCTACAGCTCTAACCACAACTGGAACTTTCCAGTGATATAAATCATGGTTGCTCTGGTAATCATGGTTGTTCAGCAGCAGCACAGCCCGTCAACGGACTCCTATTCCTTCCTATTCGACATTCTCTGGTAGCAGTAGCATTCGATCACTTTCGAAGGTGCAGTAAACGTTTCCTGGTAACAGCGAGCTCCACCAATCTAAGACGTGTTTTTAAAATAAACTAGATGTCCCCCTCTGGAAGGGGCTGGACCTCTCACCTTCAGATTCTGCTGCGGCTGCAGCAGCAGGGGCGACCCGTCACTGGTGGGGGGGTTGCTGGAGCTGCTGGTGCGAGGGCGGGGCTGAGGGTGGAGGACGGAGAAGGGAGGCTGCGTCCCCAGCCTGAAAGACAGGGGCATCTCCAGGGGGTTCCTCAGCACCAGCATCTGGCCCACCTCAAAGTCCCGCACACACATCTGGGGGGGGGGCAATGGGGATTGGATAACAGGATGATATGATGATCAAAAAGTAAACAGTGTAGCAGAATTGTTTGGCCTCAGGTGAAAGCCCAGAGACCCACCTGGCTCGCTGACTCCCCCTGCAGGAGGTCATCGGCGGAGACGTCAAACTGCAGTCCCCCGTGGTGGTCAGCGTCCGTCTCCACCGAGAGTCTTCAGGGAAGACCACCAACATGACTCATGTGACTCACAACCCACCAGAGCTCTCTGTGTGGCCGCCTTCCCTAGAGATACTGAATTGGTTTCAGGATACATGGTACTTACAGCGCCGCCCTGACCACCGCCTGCAGATCCACCCTCACAGGCTCCAGGTCCAGACCCTGGGCCCTCTGAACCTTACCTGGGACACATGCTGCCTGAGGAGTAGAGTTGAAGACGTTGAGACGTATCTGTCTGAGGCTATGAGGCACAGACAGATAAGATCCTGTTCACTACTCATATACATATGCTGAATCATTAAGCAGACAAGAGCCTGAGACTATCCATCACTAAAGACCAGGAGGCCTTCAATGGGTTCAGAGACCCTGAGACTACACATTCAAGAGCTCCAGAGCCCTGAGCACCAGCCCCAGCTGCAGACTGATGTGCGTCAGGGGGTTGGAGTGTGTGCATGGAGGCGTACCCTAGGCTCCAGACTCATGAAGCCCAGGGCCAGGCCCCGGCAGGTGGCCTGGCCGAGGTCCCACGACAGGCTCAGGGGGGTGAAGGCGACATGGACGGTAGCGCTCCCCTTGGCCGGGACCACCTGGAGGGGGTGTAGAAACGGGCACACAGGGGTCAGAGGGCCTGCTCTACCACAAGGCGGCAGCTGATGGGGTAGTACACGGCTTGTCACAGGTGGGAGTGGTGGACCACATTGTCACCACTAATCAACCATTAGGCGCAGCATATCAGACGCTAATGGAGGAGCACAGCTTACTGCACTGTCACAGGTAACTGACCACTTGCTGTGGAGTGATGCAGTATGGGTAGTCGGAGAGGATGCCTTTATGCGGCCGGATGTAGACGGAGAAGAGCTTCCTCTTTTGCCGCTGTGGAGAGCAAGCCCCCTCTTCCTCCTCCTCTTCCTCCTCTCCCACCACTGCTTCCTCTGTGGTCGGGGAGTGGTCACCAACTACATCCTGTGGCAGATGAAACCGAAAAATGTCAGATTTCTTGTTCCTATGAAGGAGTTTTAGTACAAAGCCACAAGAAAATCACTTGTTATCAAATTGTTCTTATGGCTTTTGATATTGTTTAGTTTGTTTCCTCTGAACTCACAGGCTCACTCTGGAGGGAGGAGCTTGTTCGCTCAGAGCTTGGCGTGCGCTCTCTCTGCCACAGAGATTGGACGTTGTTGTTAGGGAGGGCCAAGGCCCCGCCCACAAGCTGGTTGCCGTCGGCATCCTTAAGGGGGAAGGAGTCTCCGTAGGCCACCACCATGTCCAGAAGCTTCCGCTCCCGCTGGGGGTCCACATTGTGGGGGTCCAAGTTCTGGGCATCCACGTTGTAGGTCTCCCAGTCCAGGCGGACGTCTGGGGGAGAATCAGGAAGACCATGCTTACACGGGGGTCTAACATCTAAACATATACTCTAACACGATGATGACATGATGATATACGTCACCATATGGGCTGGGGTTGATGATACGAAGACAGCGGGAAACTGTGTCTCCCCCCGACAGGTGAGTACCAAACCTAAGGACAAGTCGATTCAATGAAATGATTCCCTGGTTAATGATATCAGTACATCAGTACACCGTCCAGCTGACGACACCGCAGCTGGGCCAGCTGTATGAATCAAGATAAGAGCCACCCACTGCAATGTGGGCCCCTGGTGCTGGTCTTCAGGGCGCGGCCCGGACATCTGGAAGTACAGCGGACAGCCGCTGACACGCATCTGGACGGGGATGAGTCGGGGCCGCAGACCGTCCACCTGGGGGCCACAGACCAGACAACCGCAGGAGAGAATAAGGGAAACACGGTATGATACATTACGATAGTACTTTATGGTCAGAGCAAGTCTGAAATTTGTCTTGAATCCCAGCAGCTCTATTGCAAACATTACAGACAAGACATCATAAAGGACATCAAGATAAAAGAAAAATACATACATTCATCGTAGCATTACAACAGACGCGAACATTTGGAAGGAGAGAAATGTCAGACAAATGACGTAGATCTTGCTTCATTTATATGAGAAAAGTAACAAATATTACTTTACTATGACTATGACTATCTCTATACTATTAGTATTAACAATCCATGCATTCATTAATTGGATCAAAGTGTGTGCTTTCATCAATAAATCAAATAAAGTGATTTGGAGTACTTAAGGAGTAGGTAGGGGTAAGGTAAGGGACCCTGCTCCAGAATGTCCTTAAGGAGCAGGTAGGGTCAAGTTAAGGGACCCTGCTCCAGAATGTCCTTAAGGAGCAGGTATAGGTAAGGTAAGGGACCCTCCTCCAGAATGTCCTTAAGGAGCAGGTAGGGATAAGGTAAGGGACCCTCCTCCAGAATGTCCTTAAGGAGCAGGTAGGGATAAGGTAAGGGACCCTGCTCCAGAATGCCTCCAGGTAGATGCGGACCATGGGGTTCGACCCAAAACCTTTTGGCTTAGAGTATAAAACTCCTAACAGTACACCATCCTTCCCCCCACAGAAGGCCGCTCATCCAGATGTTTGGATGAGCGGCCTCATCCAAACATGATCCAAAACTGAGGCCCTGACTAGCGTTAGGTTAAGATTGCAATGAGAGGAAATTTTGAATATGTATTGCATTATATGTACATGCATGTATGTCTGTATATATGTATATATGCATAGAAGTATGCATGTGTGTGTACTTTATCCATATTTGGGATATAGTTGGTTTTCAAAAGTATGTCAAGTGTCTTTGCTTAAAAGACAAAGTATTCTGATCCTCATTATTAAGATCAGATGAGTTGTAATACAGTAGCTCTCCTTGTGAAGCGTTGTGTATGTTGTGTACTTTCAGACGTCGTTGACCCCTGACCCTTGCCGTATAGACCAGGTGGTCCCGGTAGTGGCCCCACGTTGACCCCTGACCCTTACCGTACAGACCAGGTGGTCCCGGTAGCGGCCCCACGCGTCACTGTACGCCGTGACGTCCACCAGCCGGGTCTCAAACGACGCCAGCGTCCCGGAGCCGGGTCGGGCTAGGAACGCCGCACCCCTCCCACCGCTCAGCAGGTCCTCTGTGAGATCTGTCACACACACACATGAAGGTCAGGGCTCTGGTTCCTGAGCGGAGGTTCTGGTCTAAACGCTGATGGTAGACCCCCACCCTCGTGGGCTTTCAGCTCCAGCTTCCTGGCCTGGACGGAGTGGAGCGGCTTCTTACGGTACTTGAAGCTGAAATGCAGAAGTGTTTTAGTAAGTGAGTGAACGGTGCTCTCCCTCTGTCTGTCAGTTGTGATTTGCAATATTTGAAAGGCACTTTCAAAGGCACTGAGATCAGATTATCAGGTTGGATTCAACGCTGGTCCTGTCACGTGGCATCTTACCCTTTCTGTGATTGGCTGTTGGATCCTGAGGACGCAGGAGCATGAGCCTTAAAGTACCGGGCCTCTACCTTGAAGGGGGCGGCAATGGCAGAGTGGTTGGTGATGGCCATCTGCAGGGTGACCTCTCTCCTCAGGACCACATCGTCTCCAAAGTCCAGCAGCAGGGGGGCAGCGTGTCCGTCTGGAGAGGAGGAGCTATGGAGAGAGGCGGGGCCAAAGAACAGCGCCACGCTAAGGACTCCCAGACTCCCAGCTCAAAACCCTTTGTCCTCAGTCTCCCTGTAGGCATCCTTTAGCAAGATGTTTAATCCCTACCTGCTCCTTAATGCCACGCATCTGAAACTCGCTGTTGGTCACCTGACTGTAGCAAGACCACAGACTAAATGAAAATGTCAGCAAAATGTGTTTGGTTTACAAAGAGCCTGCAGGAAGCTAATAGAGATTAACCTCTGGCCGGGGACAGAGTAGGACACGGAGAGCGGCTTGGCTTTGGAGATGAAGCCCAAGACCACGGGGAGATCCATTCCATGGACACGGCACAGAGCTGTCACACCCCTCACCTCTGACTAGAGAGAGAGAGAGAGAGAGAGAGAGAGAGAGAGAGAGAGAGAGAGAGAGAGAGAGAGAGAGAGAGAGAGAGAGAGAGAGAGAGAGAGAGAGAGAGAGAGAGAGAGGAGAAGAAATGGGAGGGATAGTAAGAAGAATAGAAAGGAAAGCATGGCTCACGAACACAGATTAAGATGATCTGTATGCAAAGTTGACCTTGTTGAACACAAATGCAGAGCAAATGCTCCAACACAAAACACTTTACATTCGCTACAACATCCTCATTATAATGTGAGCTCCAACCTAGAACCCATATTTAAGGGATGATGTAATTTGAAACATTTCACTCTAGCATAATAAACAAAGCAATAAAAAAATAAGAGCAGGACAAAAAGCAGGGTTTAAACCTGGATCTAATGGACCAGAGACCCAGAAGGACTCTAGAGGGTTTAAAACTGGATCTAAAGGGCCCAGAACGTTGATCCAGCTAAAGTCTTTACACCGCGCAGCTGGGTAGATCTTTTTCATGCCGTCCACTTCTGCCACCTAGTTAGGCCCAGTCTCTCATCATCCACTCATCTCCCGCACTCTACACACTTGCCGGCAATCTTCCATCAGCATGCAATATTTCAACCCCTATTTGACAGACAATCACCGCTAGATCGTTGTTTCACACCTAACAGTCAGTACCTCTTCCATGGCCCTTCCTAGTGTCTAGATTGCTTAGTCCTTGTGTTCTGTTGCTTGCCCCCCTGTGTAAAAGGTTGCTGAACCCTCGCCTGTCTGACTACCCTCCTGTCGCCCAACCCTCCCCTTTCCGACTGCCCGCCTGCCATCAAGCCCTAAAGCCCCGCCTTTACTTATTTGTGTCCCTCAGTAGAGACCCTTTCGTTTGACTGTCCGTCTCACTATGTGTTGAGCATTTGGGTCCACTCGCTGTACTTCACCATAACAATCTTGCTGAGAGTAAACACAACAGTGGTATGAAACACAGAGCGTCTTCCTCAGTTAGGTTCACGATTTAGGTTTAAAACCTTCCTTAAGTTGTGTTGTACAGTCCTTCCTGTAATCACAATGCACTACGTGGATGTGGTTGTTTTCCTACACTGCTGAAAAAACAAAATTTAAAATAACTAAAACGACTAAAGATATATGCAAGAAGAGGGAGAGCGATGTGAGGCAGAGCGATGTGAGGTAATTGGAATCACCCGTAACGCAATCTGGGAAGTCGGTCTTCTAGAGAACCCTAAGACCTTGTTACAGCAAAAGATTAATGGCACAGTGACCCTCACTGGTGGATGAATACAAACAGGTACGCCTCAGGAGGTTAGGAGCACCCTTCAGGAGGAACGTGCTCACTTCCGTGTGTGTGGTGAACTCAGCCGTGACCTCCAGGGTGGCGTGAGGGGCCAACGTCCCGGAGGGGGGCTGGAAACTGGCGGTGCACAGGGCCGCCTGCTTCCCCTGCAGTTGGGGCTGGCAGAGGAAAGAGCAGTTCATATGGGTTTGCTGGAAAAACCAAGGTACAGCTCTGACAGCTGACGGGCGCTCTTTGGAATATAATGGATGTCGATTTAACACCAACTGCCCAATTTTGGTCCAGCCATACGCCGCTAGAGGCTGATTTACAACTCAACAATGCTCGGGTAACAACCAAGACTTTAAGGAGGATGATAGAAATTGTAGGCATAGTTAAGTTTGTTCAACTCTGTTAAGCCTTTCATGTTTCAGATGTTACTGTAACAATGTTAACGGATGTTACCAAAGCCCATAATACCTTACCTCTTATCATACAAAAAGCATGCCAACATCCAATCAGAGAGAGCGTACCATCCAGGTGAAGTGGGCGGGCAGCAGGGTCTGGTTGAACAGGACCACGACCCCCCTGGCGGGGACCCCCATGTAGATCTCAGAGAAGGCAAGCTCAGGGCTCACCAGACACACCTGGGGGGTCTGGACGTCTGCCTGCACTGACAGGTAACTATGACGACAGGAAGGAGGCGACAGAGGAGCAGGAAGAGCAGTGAAGGTTAGAACTCTAAGATGAGGCCGCTGCCACAGCAGAGCTGGGACACAAGATGGAGTCCTAGAATACAGTGGAACCATATTATTAACATTCTTTCATCCACATGAACGAAGATTGAAGTCATACGACCTCGAGTTAATAATATCAGTGGATATTTATATCAATGAAATCCCCTCCTTTTTATGAGAATGCTTGTTTACCAAATACAAACAATGGGCTGTTTGACGACCAATTGTGCCAAATGTGACGGTCATTAATATCAATCGAAATAGAAGAAGAAAGTGTGTCATCCGATGGAAGGGTTCTATTTATACTAAGGGAAGAGAGGCATGCGAATCATCTTCTGCATGGTTAGCACATTAGCGTGCTGAACCACGAGACAGCGCTTAGAGGCTGGTTCCCCCCTACCGAGGCTGGTTCCCCTCCAGTGAGGCTGGTTTCCCCCCACCGAGGCTGGTTCCCCCCACCGAGGCTGGTTTCCCCCCCACCGAGGCTCACCATCCAGAGCCCTGCTCCACGCTCAGCTCCAGCAGGGCCTCGAAGTGTCTGCAGGCCCGCCCTCTGAACACCACCTCGACACTGCAGGACGCCTGAGGGGCCAGCAGCCCTCTGCACGGCTCCACCACCAGCTGGGAGGAGAGAGCACCCCTAGGGGTTAGACTAGGACACTAAGGAGGAGAGAGCACACCTAGGGGTTAGACTAGGACACTAGGTGGAAGGAGAGAGCATACCTAGGGGTTAGACTAGGACACTAGGGAGGAGGAGAGAGCACACCTAGGGGTTAGACTAGGACACTAGGGAGGAGAGAGCCTACCTAGGGATTAGACTAGGACACTAGGTGGGAGGAGAGAGCACACCTAGGGGTTAGACTAGGACACTAGGGAGGAGGAGAGAGCACACCTAGGGGTTAGACTAGGACACTAGGGAGGAGGAGAGAGCACACCTAGGTGTTAGACTAGGACACTAGGCGGAAGGAGAGAGCACACCTAGGGGTTAGACTAGGACCCTAGGTGGGAGGAGAGAGCACACATAGGGGTTAGACTAGGACACTAGGGAGGAGGAGAGAGCACACCTAGGGGTTAGACTCGGACACTAGGGAGGAGAGAGCACACCTAGGGGTTAGACTAGGACACTAGGGAGGAGAGAGCACACCTAGGGGTTAGACTAGGACACTAGGGAGGAGGAGAGAGCACACCTAGGGGTTAGACTAGGACACTAGGACTAGGACACCCTATCTAGCATCCGGCGCAAGTGACTTAGTCACTGGCGCATGTGTCGTTGCTAGTTTACAACTGGCGCAGAGCGTTCTTTTCCCACCACCGCCACTCAACGGTAAATTAGGGATTGATCATGCGCCCCAAGGGGCGGTTCGGCGGAAGGAGGAGGCGTGTTCTGGCGCAAACGGTATTTTGCCGTTTCTGAATACCATTGCGCTACTGACCAGGAAATACCTGGTTTAAAGTCAGTGGCGCGTTGTTCAGATGCTATTTTAAGGGCGCATGCATACATGCGCATGCGATGCATACGGATTGCTTGTGCACCTCGCGCATACACTTTGCTTCTCCCATCCTAGCCGCACATTCTTGGTAAATTATTTGGGAAAGAACAGCTGATGCAGCGGTAATAAGTTGTACTTTTAAATGCATCTGCAAACACCGTACAGCAAACACATATTTTCTTGACATAGACATCGTGTAGGCCTACATGCCCATAACTTTTAGGATTGATGAGTATTTGATCGTGAAAAACATTGTTTTACCGCGAGTGAGTGTTAAAAATAATGAATGAATGCGGGCGCGCGTGTGTGCTCTGTTTAAACACACGCAAACTAAACATGTAACGCATAATACAATCAATGGCAATGTCTATTACCGCGGGGACACATGCATATTAGGATAGCATACAATACTGATAAGAAACAATGTTTATAATGTATTGCGTATATCATTAAATAGAACCACAATTACCGCATATCTTATGTTGTATCATATACGTTTTCTTTGCCGAAATTTATTTGAGGACTCAGTATTTCTGAAGTTGTGGAAGAAAACCCCTTATTCCATGTGTGAATTAGGCCATATTATTTGTCAATAAACTGAAATTCATGTGCATCTGTCTCATCGGAGACTGCAGACGCGCGGTCAAAATATCAACTCGTCCGATTCAAATGCGCTCATGGCTCTTAAAGGGGATGGAAGCTGGCACTCTCATTGGTTTGTTGGACGTTACGCCCAAACCACACCTACGGGTAACTAGGCTGCTTCAGACCAACCCTTTTGACACTTGCGCCGCGACGCAAGTGTCATTTATCCGCCTGTAATATAGCGATAGCGCCGTAGAACCGCCCACAAAGCTACTTGCGCTTTGCGCTTCCCACTTGCGTTTCAGACCGTTAAAATAGGGCCCTAGGTGTTTGTCAGTAAGTGCAGAATTGATCAATGTGTATAGCAGGTTTGTGAAATTTGATTAAAAAAATTGCTACCATTTCAACTAGCTTAAAATGACCTTGGTCAGTAATGCTGACTATTAGTGAGTTCAATAATGTTAGCAATAAAAAACTCTTTAATTGATACACTCTACAAATGCTGACTAGCCCGTAATTCACTCTGTGTACAATAATCATAATATCGACCCTCCAACTCCCCCTAAACCCCTCCCACTCACCCTAAACCCCTCCCACTCACCATAAACCCCTCCCACTCATCATCACAGCTGTTTCAGGTACCTGTGGGGGCTGGTCTTCTGTTCCTCCAGGGCCGCCCCCATCCAGGCTCCAGAAGGCCTCCAGGGGGGAGGTGTTGTTTAGGAGGACGGTGGTGCGGCTCTCCTCCCCCAACCTCAGGAGCCCAAGGTCCAGGCTGGGCTCACTGAGGGTCAGACTTGGGCCCTAGCAGGAGGAGATCCAGGGAGGAAGGACATGATAGAGGCCCATGCTGGGGTGATATAGAAGGCTGGATGGATGGATGAAGACTAAAATTGACCGATCATGGAACAGTGTGAGAACGTGAAGATGGATAGACGATGGAGAGATGGATTAGTGGTGAAAAATGGATGGATGGATGGATGGATGGATGGATGGATGGATGGATGGATGGATGGATGGATGGATGGATGGATGGATGGATGGATGGATGGATGGATGGATGGGTGGATGGATGGATGGATGGATGGATGCATGGGAGGACGGATGGAGGGATTGATGGAGGGATGGATGGGTGGATTAATGAATGGTTGCACAGATGAATGAGAGAGTAGAAAGATTGGCGGATGAATGAGTGAATTCGTAAAGTGAAGTGGTGAATTGAATACAAGCATTTGGCACAAGCTCCTTCCTACCTTGAAGCAGACCTCTACGGGCAGGCGGAGAGGCTGCTGCTGGTGCTCTATGTGGCACAGCAGGCTGGTGACCAGCCTCCCCGGTCTCCCCCCCGTCACCACCAGATCCAGCTCCACACACGACTCCACCTCTGGACCCAGACACATGCATCACCACAAGACCTTCCCCCCCTCCACTCCATCCTATTCACCCTGTCTCAGTGGTTTCAGCCCCACCTTAAGCAAAGCAAGACAGTAGCACTCCATGAAAGGAGTGAACGCTGAACACACCTAGTTCACCCCAGCAGGGCTCCACCTCCAGTGTGTGACTGTCGTCCATTCTCTTCCAGTGAAAGAGGACACTGGATTTACTGTGGTTCCACATCTATAGAGAGATAACGACAAAAGGAGCAGGATAAAGCACCAGGTGCCATGAGCGGCCTGACAAACCACAAGACAAACACACGGTCCATGGAGGCCCAACCTTGAGTCCCATGCGAGTCGGGGTGCCCATGAACAGCTCCCCGGGATGGATGATGGCGCAGGGCTCCAGGCGCAAGTGGTAGGGCTCTGTCGACCCCTTAACCTCGATCTCCATGACGATCACGTCGCTGATCTTTGGGGCCCTGCATTTCCCATAATCCAAGACATCAGCGTTGAAGTCAAAACACATCATTGCAATGGGGATCCATTTAGTGGTGTTGGATGTTACTAGGAGTATGAGGATACTCCTGATCCCCATCCCATAAGCCATACCCGTTGTCACTGGACTCGTTGGGACACTGGGGAACGTCCCGGACCACCAGCTGACACACACTGTGGTGGTCCTTCAACTGAAGAGAACAACACTTGGCAACGTTTCATCATCGTTTCCCATGCAGTTGATTAGCTCGACAGCTTCTAGGAACAAGTCGATGCTCTAATGTTTTTTTGCCTGCAAGTCTTGCTGTTGATATTCCGCCATACAACGATGAGTGTCAAAATAAAAGCGTGCCGTCATGAATAGGCTGCTGTTCTGACACTCACATTTTCCCTTAACACTGGTGTTTCCATGTTTGTTACTGTGTGTGTAATGCTCTCTCTCTCTCTCTCTCTCTCTCTCTCTCTCTCTCTCTCCCCCCCTCCCTCTCCCTCTCCCTCTCCCTCTCCCTCTCCCTCTCCCTCTCCCTCTCCCTCTCCCTCTCCCTCTCTCTCACTCTCACTCAGGTCTGTATCCGTACTTCCTTGGGGAGGTAAGTGAATTCAAACTCCTGGTCCTGGCGAGGAGCAAGGCAGCCAATCAGGGGGCTGACGTTGAACACGAGGTCTGCGGCCGGGTGGAAGAGGATACGGTCGGGGTTGGCCTCCTCTCCTGGGAGCAGCCACTGCAGGTTGGGCCTCATGATCTGCCAGAAGAAGGGGAGATCCAGGTCGCTGCAGGAGAGAGAGAGAAAGAGCGACTGGTACTGGGAACAAACATGTCCCCCATGTGTCTCCCCCTGCCCTCGTGGTGGTTAGATGGTTCAGAGTGCTTCCTGTCCCCAGGCCACTCACGTGTTGTTCCTGATGACGACCGCCCTGCGCTCCACACACTGGGGGTGACATGAAGGGAAGCGCACAAAGTGCTCCGCTGACAGGTCCCGCGCCTCCCCCACAACAGGAAGTGTGTTCTCACCAGACACGGATATCAACTCCAGGGCGATGGTCTGACCCTCGCCTGAAGATAAACACACACACACACATGTACAATGCACAACCACACACACAGGTAAGAAAACACACACACGCTAACATACACACACTCACACACAAACACACAAACATGTTACAATACACACACACACACACACACACACACACACACACACACACACACACACACAGATAACAAAACACACACGCACACGTCGCACACACATACAGGTTACAGAACACACACACTCACACAGGTTACAAATCACACACAAACACAGGTAAGAAAAAACACACACACATTCACACAAACATAGGTGACTAATCACACACACACACACACACACACACACACACACACACACACACACTCACACGCACACACAGGTAACAAAATACACATACACACACACACACACACACACACACACACAGGTAAAAAAACACACACATACACAGGTTACAAAACACACACACACACACACACAAACACACACACTCGGCGGGTAACAAAATACACGCACACACACACAGGTAAAAAAAACACATACACACACACACACACACACACACACACACACACACACACACACACACACACACACACACAGGTAACAAAACACAAACAGACACACCACCGGTAACAAAACACAAGCCCAACCCTCTTCCACACATAAAATGACTTCCACAAAGCATACATCAACACACACACCGGCGCAGAAAGGCTCACCCTGAACCGTGATATCCTTCACCTGGCAGTTGTCACACACCACCGTGAAGTCCTGGCTGTAGCTCTCAGCGGCCGTCGGGAAGAAGACCACCTATACACACACCATGTCAGAAGGGCTGTGAATGTGTGTGTGTGTGTGTGTGTGTGTGTGTGTGTGTGTGTGTGTGTGTGTGTGTGTGTGTGTGTGTGTGTGTGTGTGTGTGTGTGTGTGTGTCTGTGTGTGTGTGTGTGTGTGTGTGTGTGTGTGTGTGTGTGTGTGTGTGTGTGTGTGTGTGTGTGCGATGGACTCACCTCCAGCACAGTGGCCTGGCCGGGTTGGAGCTGAAACAATGAAGGACCGACAGCAAACGGAGGTTCCTCTGCAAAACTGGTCATCACCACAGACTAGGAATACACATGCATACACAATACACATAAATATATATATATATATATATATATACATATATATAAATACCTATATATACAAATACATGAATACATACATCTATATATATTTACATAAATATACATAGATACATATATATATAAATACATTTATTATACGGCTCCTCTCAATGCCGTGGAACGCTCCGTTCACTTGCATGGGCCCTTCACAACTTCCGGCGGGGAATTATATTTGATAATTCACAGTTGCTAACTTTAATAGGTTCATGGTTGCTAAGTATAATAGACCGCTGTCAAGGAAAATTGATTTTTTGCCGTCTTTCGTATCCCTCCGTAAGTGGTCCGGTAATTTATCAACCCCAGCGTACTCCTTTGCTAAGCGACGTCAACGTCTTTGGCAGACTATTTCTCTGCTGATCAACACTACGAATGCTGGTAACAAATAAATTCTAAAAAGACACACGGTGTGAAGTTATTTTTTAACGTCTCCGGACATTATCGAAAATAAACCCCTTCATGGCGAACCAGACACTTCCGCTTCGCGTCGGTGTCTGGTTCGCCCTGTCGGGGCTTATTTTCCCGATAATGACCGGCGTTCTATACATTATTCCTTACATACATATACATAAACATATACATACACATTTATACATATAACGTATAATATATATATATACGTAATACATATATATATAAGCATATATATGCATATACACATTTAAACATATTCATACGTATAAATCGTAATCTTTGAGGTTCAAACGTATCGTTTCCAGGGGATGCAGTAGAACTGGGTGGAACCAACGACCAAATGGAGGCTCGGGTAGGGCAGTATAACCTGGTCTTGGGGGTTTGATCCCAGCCTAACAGTACTGGGATGTCTGAATCCCCTGCCTGTTGCTCTGGATAAAGGACGGGTGGTTAATATTGGTAGGCCTACCCTCAGGTTAGAGGCTGGCCACTGGCTCCTGGGGATGACGCAGAAGGTTCCGGCGCTGAGGCCTTCGTTACAGCACAGGTACTCCACAAACTTCAGCGCCCCCACCAGGCTGTAGCCACAGTCAAGGACCCGGGGCACTGGAGACCGGAGGATCACAAACACCTCTTCACTCAGGACCTTCTGCAGGGAGGGCTGCACAACAATGGTGAGCCACCATTCAGAGCGGGCCGAACAACAACAGGAGGCTAATGTCTACCGTCCTATGTGTAGGCCTGCTGGGACGAGGCTAGGGCAGGATAATAGAGGTAGGGTGTTCCAACCCCGGCCCATAAGGTTCGATCCCCATGTCCACCGCCTAGATTCTAGGCATCCCTTACGGTAAGTAGAGCCCTGCACACGTCTCTTCAGTGGACAGTGGTCCTGTTGGGATCTTAAGAGGTGTACACCCAGCAGCATGTGCCTGACTGGCTGGATGGTAAAGACTCACAGGTCAGTATGGGGGGGGGGCGCCGGGCCACCAGGGGCACCACCATGGGGTAGGGGGCCTGGGTCTCCACCACCAGGCAGTCCTCGTAGTCCCCCAGGGAGTCGGGGGCGAAGCGGACCATGTATTTACAGCTCATCCCCGGGGCCACCATGCCGCCCTCGCCAGGAAACCGGCCTGTCGGGTCACATGACACAGGTCACATGACACAGGTCACATGTCACGGTGAGCTCGGTGTCGCTCCCCTCTACAAACAGACACCGAGAAACAGACCACAGCCAGAGCTAACTTCTTCATGTGCAGCATGGCACAATTTAAAGTAAGTTAGGAAAATCTGGAAAGAAATGTGTCCTTACATTAGCATTCCCAATGCATTAATGTAAGGACCAGTCTCTGTGTGGTATTAAAGCATAAAGGATAATATGACCAGGGCTATCACTCACCGAGGCCGATGGAGAAGTAGCTTGTGGTGGGAGGGAGCACTCTGACGTGACGGCAGCTGGCTGTCAGGTTCTTCAACTCCACTGAGGTCTGAGGGGGAATTGAGAGCAGTGTCAACAGTTTCTTACGAATTTTTCCATTGCAATGTTAAACTGCATATGCAGCAGTACCAACTCTGTTGAAACACAGACTGAATCCAACTGGTTCAACGTGACATCACAGGGCCTCAGTCTGAGCCAATAAGAAAGAAGCAATAGGATATCTCTGAGCCTTTTGCCTTCACCATTAAGTGGGTGTTAATGTTTTAAGGATATGGACGTTTTTTAATAGGATGGGTTAGGAAGCATTAACTAATCAACGCACACAGAGTTGAGTGGAAGGAAGCCAAATGGACAGTGGCTCCTTGTCTAGGACATACCTCGTACACCTGGCCCACAGTGTATTCAGTGAAGAGCACCACTCGGGGGTAGGCTTGAAATACTGGAACGGACTCATCTGTGGTGCTGATGAGAAAGACGACACCACAAGAAAAGCAGTATGATAGTACACTGAAGAAGGAAATAGCTTTTCACAGGCAACAAGTCAACTTATTTATGACCTTACTTGTTATGTAATCACCTTGTACTGAGATAAACCTCACCCCAGATTCTATCTTATGCAAAATAAAAGTGTGGTTTGGTGTCTAGTGTGGTGTGGTGTCTAGTGTGGTGTGGTGTCTAGTGTGGTGTGGTGTCTAGTGTGGTGTGGTGTCTAGTGTGGTGTGGTGTCTAGTGTGGTGTCTAGTGTGGTGTGGTGTCTAGTGTGGTGTCTAGTGTGGTGTTGTGTGAGTTCTAGTGTGGTGTGGTGTGTTGTCTAGTGTTGTGATGTGTCTAGTGTGGTGTGAGGTGTCTAGTGTGGTGTGGTGTCTAGTGTCTCTGTGGTGTCTAGTGTCTCTGTGGTGTCTAGTGTGGTGTGGTGTGAGTTCTAGTGTGGTGTGGTGTGTTGTCTAGTGTTGTGATGTGTCTAGTGTGGTGTCTAGTGTGGTGAGGTGTCTAGTGTGGTGTGGTGTGAGTTCTAGTGTGGTGTGGTGTGGTGTCTCATGTTGTGTGGTGGTGTGGTGTGGTGTGGTGTGAGGTGTCTAGTGTGTTGTCTAGTGTGGTGTGGTGTCTAGTGTGGTGTTGTGTGAGTTCTAGTGTGGTGTGGTGTGGTTTCTAGTGTTGTGTGGTGTGGGCTGTGGGGTGTGGTGAGGTGTCTACTATGGTGTCTAGTGTGGTGTGGTGTGTTGTATAGTGTTGTGTATAGTGTGCGTGTGTGTTTTGTATAGAGTGTAGTGATTTGGTGTGCTGTGCTTTTGTGTGATTTAGTGTGCAGTGCATTCGGTTGCCGTGTTTGTTTGCTCCTTCATTGTTATAAATAAACATATATTTGTTACACTGGACCACTATCTCTGGCTGAATCCATGTACAAACCTGAGTGCCTTGCTAGAATAAAATAACTAGTTTGTGGCGTAGTCTGCTACTGTACTGGGCCTAAGCCCTGTTACTTCTAGAATAGCCTTGGACCTGCCACATTTGTGGTGTCTCGAGGGGTGTCTAGTGTGGTGTCTATTGCGGTGTGGTGTCTAGTGTGGTATGATGGTGGCTTTGTTCTTGGAGTGTAGCAGCAGTACCTCAGCGGGCTATGGTGGGGTGTCGTGGTGTGGTGTGGTTTGATGTGGAGCATATAAGTACCTCAGCGGGCTCAGTGTCGAGTCTCCCTGCAGCGGCCCTGTCTCTGCCCTGCTCCGGGGTCGGACCAGAGAGTTCATATGCGGGGGAAGGAACCGGGGGTTGCGCAGGAAGTTCTGCCGCTCTTTGAGTTTCCTCAACCCGTCCAAATCCTCCACTAGATTCCTGCCACTCAACGGCATGACCCGCTTGGCCTCGGAAGGACTCTGCTCCGATCCCCGGGAGCTCTGCTGGAGATTCAAGACACTCATCATTTCCTTCACCTTGGTCATGGTAAATAAGCTGCATTTATATAGTTCTTTTTCTGTACACATACATTCACCCATTCATACACACATTCACACACCGACTGCAGTGTCAACCATGCAAGGCGACAGCCAGCTCGTCAGGAGCAGTCAGGGTGAGGTGTCTTTCTCAGGGACACCTCGACATTCCGCTAGGAGGAGCCGGGGATCGAACTAGCAACCTTCCGGTTACAGGTCAACCCACTCTACAGCCTGAGCCACATGCCGCCGTCATCAATTCATGCTAGTTTAGTCTCACTCTCTCCCCTTGTTTGGCTTGGTCAGAATCAGCCTTGATCTAAGATGCATCTCGTTGAAGGAAGCCTACAGGTAGGCTGCACAGTCGGTATTGAACCTAGTGCTTTACTCCCTTCTCCTCTGACCAATCAGGTGCCTCCTGTCATCCTTTCCATCATATAAAACATATACGCAGCACTATGAGGAAATTATTCTTGTCCAAGAAGACCAGCATAAGACTTCTAATAAGAAGAATTTAGCATAAACACTTTTATATGTATCTTGTACACTGGTTTGAATGTGTTTTTTGATTTGCTGTCCATTGTATACTGCATAATATATATATTATTTAAAACATACATATTCTTTTTTTCTATAAAACAAATCACATAGCATACCACAGAATGACTTTTCCTCTTCAGGTCCACGAGGTCCAAGCTGGACTCCAGGGTCCCGCTGCGTTCTGACCCCTCCTGAGGGACGGAGCCAGGCTGGGCCCTGGGCCTGCTCAGAGCCGCATGGCCCTCCTCCTTGGGCTCTCTGCACACATGCATGCTGTGGCTGAAGGTGGGCTTGGCATAGTCCAGGCAGGGCTTCACTAGATGGAAGGATAGAATCAGAGGGGAATTGAAGGGAGTGTTTGAGGTCTCCCTGGTAGGTTCTACGGGGTCATGCAGGGGCTCAGGGGTTACCTTCCGGCGCCCGGCTGGGCTGGCCCTGTCTCGGATGGTAGTCCTGAGGACCAATCAGGTGGTTGGCCTTCAGAAGGTGGTTGTCCACGCACCATACCAAGGTGGACCTGACTGCTGGAGGGGGCCGATAGAGAAGTTCATTCAAACATATCGTTTTTGATGATGAAGATGAAGACGACAACGCATTGATACAGCCAGCCACAAACCATCCAAACATAACACGGCTTGAGGAGAAAGACACGGTAACTCTGTACAGACCTTTGGCTCATTATTGGGCTTGTGAGATTAAAAGTATGCAATCGCTTGAAATCCATATGTCCACCATTCATCTACCAACCTACAATCTAGGATTCCCGTTTAGAGACCCACCTGAAGGGAGTCCTAGCCCATCGTACAGACCCCCCTCCCCTCCAAGCAGGCGGGCCTTGTCCTGGGTCTCTGAGGCCCGGACTCTGGCCTGCAGGAGGTGCCTTTCCAGCATATCGTTATGTTCCATACGCTGGCCGTACTCCCTGTGGATCTGTGCCAGAGACACGGGCAGAATTACATTCATTATCTGATGACTCTGATGATGAATTAATGTTTGCTTTAATTGAATGTGGGATAAATGGATTTATTCCACTACCTGTTCAAGCTCTTCAACGTATTCCTCATGGTAGTCACTTATGCCCCTTTTGGTCTTGGACAGATTGGAAACAGTGTCTTTCCCAATGACTTCTTTAGTGTAAGCATCTTTAAAAATGCTTGCCAACACGTGGGAAACATCCTTTGTACAAGAGGAATAACGGTCATCATAGATCATTTGAACAGTCTCTGTACTAGTGCTTACCTAGGCCTGCTCAGATGGGAACCGTCGGACAGTCTCTGCACTAGTGCTTACCTGGGCCTGCTCAGAGGAGGGGGGAGGAAGGTCCATGGAGGCGTCCTGCTCAGTGGAGGGGGGAGGGAGGTCCATCGAGGTGTCCTGCTCAGTGGAGGGGGGAGGGAGGTCCATCGAGGTGTCCTGCTCAGTGGAGGGGGGAGGGAGGTCCATCGAGGTGTCCTGCTCAGAGGAGGGGGGAGGAAGGTCCATGGAGGCGTCCTGCTCAGAGGAGGGGGGGGGAAGGTCCATGGAGGTGCCCTGCTCAGAGGAGGGGGGAGGAAGGTCCATGGAGGTGTCCTGCTCAGAGGAAGGGGGAAGGGAGGTCCATGGAGGTGTACTGCTCCCAGTTGGCTAGAATGTCAAAGTTATTATACACGTAACCAACTTGACATGAAAGTTAACTGTGCTTTTCTTTAAGCGACGCTACCGCCATGTTGGTTTACATGTCGTCATGGTAACGTCTCTTAAAGGGGCCGTCTGCGTCGTCATGGTAACGTCTCTTAAAGCCGCAGCGCTTCTGTGTTCTGGTTTCCATTCTTCTCGGTGGACGCTCAGGTTTCACCACAAGACGGCCCTTTAATGACGTTCCTGCGTTTTAAATGTAAAAATTCAACAATGTAATACAACATTTGCATTGGTGAATGCAAAATATTCTTAGGCATAATCGTAGTTGTTCTTCCCCATCCCCGCCGTGCAAACCCTGCAGGTAGACTCAGGTTCAATGTGTTATTTATCAATCCAAATGAATAAACGCAGGGCCATGGAGTAAAAGTAGCCTCATCAAAACCAAAAATTACGCACGTGGATCATCACTCAATCAGTGAGGCATTTTGGAGGAAAGGCGACACCAGACCCTAAAGAGTGCACCTATGGCACTGTGGAGCACCAAAGACGGCACATCTCATAATAATCATAACCAGTGGTCTACGTGATACGCAGGTATACGCCGTATACCCCACTAGGAACGCACCAGGATTTGCGTATACCCACTTCAAAATGTGCATGGATACGTATCAATCGTCTTGTGACAGATCTTTCACTTCTGTGTTTATTTTTCGCAAATACCGGTTGGGTATAACTGCAATAAAATACTTAAAGCAGGGGAAGTTATCTCCTACATTCACCATTCATAAAATCCCCCCTGCGCGCTCGCGCTCTGCCCTGTCTCTGTTACGAAGCGCGAAGCTGCCCCTGCATCTCTGCACGTTGGCGGGCCGAGTATGAAGGTATTATTGTAGCAAAAGTCTTTAGCACCTGTAACTGCAGAATTTGAATGCGTACACTAAAGTCACAGTAAATTTGAAGTCGTATATATTTATTTTGCATGTGTACTCTAAAGTCACAAATGTGTAACAGTACATTTGTAGTCGTAAAAAATATATAAATATTTTTTATACCATTGTAAACACAAAATAGGGTCTACGAGTACGCTAATCTGTGTTACAGGTGCACAAATCCTTTTGCTACAATTATTGCAGCGCAGTTGGTGCAAAACACATTCGCACACCCGTGTTTCATAATCTGAGAACATGCCCAAAAGGTGTGCATTCGTAAACCCAAATTTGAACAAATGCATCAGAAGTTGCACATCTGTGAACGCTATGTTAATTCAGCATTTTAATGAGCGAGCACAAAACCATTTTACAACTGCTCGAATCTGCTCCTGCAAGTCTCAGCTGTGGGGTTTTTTGCAGGTTGTTTTGCAACACCCCTAGGTGGTAAATGTGTAGCAAAAGTATTCGTATCCGTAGATGACAGAGCGTCCGTGAGCGGGACTAAATAGTCCCGCCCATAATTTCCTAATCCAATGAAAATCGCCGGCAGGGATGCATTTCTCAAATTACAGTGACGGCTGGTGGTGATTTTGGGTGGGTGGGCTAAATAATGCATTACATTTATCAATACTTCACGGGGCTCCAGACGCCATGAGGTCACCTTTATATCTCTGTTCATAACTTTCATATAATGTGAATGATTTTTAAACAAGATTAAGGTGTAGAGAAAGGCATTTCTTTATTTGAAGCACAATTATAAATAAAAAGAAAAATAAGGTGTTTAAAGTGCTTCACTGAGCTGAAATTGAACATTTCGAACTAAACCATTAAGCAAAATAAAACTTTTTTTGTGCTTAAAGTATTACACAATTAAAATGTTGACTGGTCTCCCTTTGCGCAAAATGCGGCTGTAGACGATCACACACTCTTTGGTAGAGACGTCTGTGTCGCCGTCAATCATGAAGGACATGTATACCTATGTGGCGTTTCCGACGTCCGCAGCTGTCTTTTGCTTTAAGGTGTCGCCCATTAGGCCTACTGCAATGAATTGTGCACATGCCATCTCATTGCTATAGGCCTACGTCGGGTTGATGTTTAATCCATTTCTCTTCATGAGAATAATTTCGGATTTAAATTGAGAATGGCAACTCCTCTGGCAATGTTGTATGCAACATTAAATTAGATCATTTCCGATTCCTTAGAGAACCTTATTGTTACTGCCTGTCGCTGAAATGCAGCTTGGAGAGGGGCCACTATCTCTACACACTTGTCACGTCATGTTGGGTTATTTAGACAGCTTTTTAAATGTTTCGATACGAAACGTAGTTGACCCGCTTACAAATGCACTATTACCGGCCATATTCTGACCGCACTCCTGACAGTAAATCTGTACATCGTTTGGTTGATGTGTCCCCAATCTTTTCACTTCCAATTTTTCCTCCAAAGACATTAAAGAAAACCGATTAGAAAGTAAATAATCCACTTCATTCATTTTCATGCTAACGCCCGCCATACTGCACTTGCGCTACTGTGCGGTGATTAGTCGAAGGACACTGTACTGTAGCTACTGTGCTAGGTCAGCCTTTGGGCTAAACTAATTTAGCCCAAATGGGAAGCATATGAAGGGGGCGTGTCAGGGCACCTGTCAATCAAACGTCAATGGAAGCTTACGCTACTGCGCTTGGGCTGAATACATTTAGCCCATTCACAGGAAAAAAACGAAGATATATATATCCTGGGTTTTTTTGTCACTTTTTGGTGCTGTTGCTCCTTTAGGTTCTACCAAAATTTAAAACAATATGTTCTAAGTTTTAAATAATATTTTTTTTATTTTCACTGTAAGAGGGCTTAGCCCTGTTAGCCCATTTATACCAGCCGTCCCTGACTGGGACCCATCGCGTGCCAGCCATGGAGCTATAAAGATCGCAGCATTCTTAGCGCGGTACGTTTCTTTCTGGAGAAGTGAAGAGGGCGTCTTACTGAACGGAGGTGGGTATCCTACATTATGTAAAATGAAATGACTTAGTTCAAGGGAATTCTCCCCAAAGTATTGCATTAACATTTCTGAATTTATGTTATGGCGACCATTAAAATACATTCAAGGACATTTGCGGCATGTTAATGAAATACTTTGGGGGGAATTCACTTGAACTAAGTCATTTCATTTAACATAATGTAGGATACCCATCTCCGTTCAGTAGGACGCCCTCTTCACTTCTCCAGAAATAAACGTATCCCGTGCTGAGTATGCTGCGATCTTTATAGCTCCATGGCTGGCACGGGGTGGGTCCCAGACAGTGTAATTTGAGAAATGCATCCCTGCCGGCGATTTTCATTGGATTAGGAAATTATGGGCGGGACTATTTTGTCCCGCTCACGGACGCTCTGTCATCTACGGATACGAATACTTTTGCTACACATTTACCACCTAGGGGTGTTGCAAAACAACCTGCAAAAAAACCCACAGCTGAGACTTGCAGGAGCAGATTCGAGCAGTTGTAAAATGGTTTTGTGCTCGCTCATTAAAATGCTGAACATAGCGTTCACAGATGTGCAACTTCTGATGCATTTGTTCAAATTTGGGTTTACGAATGCACACCTTTTGGGCATGTTCTCAGATTATGAAACACGGGTGTGCGAATGTGTTTTACACCAACTGCGCTGCAATAATTGTAGCAAAAGGATTTGTGCACCTGTAACACAGATTAGCGTACTCGTAGACCCTATTTTGTGTTTACAATGGTGTAAAAAATATTTATATTTTTTTTACAACTACAAATGTACTGTTACACATTTGTGACTTTAGAGTACACATGCAAAATAAATATATACGACTTCAAATTTACTGTGACTTTAGTGTACGCATTCAAATTCTGCAGTTACAGGTGCTAAAGACTTTTGCTACAATAATACCTTCATAGCCGAGCCCCTCCTTCTCGCGTGTGTGTGTGTGCGCGCGCGTTTGTGTGTTTGCGTGTGCGTGTGTGTGTGTCCAGTCCTCCCATATTAATGTGTAAACCACATAACAAGTAGTCAACAGAAGACAATGTTTTAATCCCACTTTATATTGTTACTTTTAGATGAGAACCCCTGGTCAGCCTAGGCTAGGGAATTTAAAAACAGGCATCCTTGGTTAGAGTGGAGGGAAAAAAAGTTAGGTAAATGTCAGCCAACATACAGTTGGAATTGAAATTCATAATGTTAATCACTATGCAAATGATATAATTCCTGGTCATTTTTAAGGTGCAGTAAATTCACACTTTTACACAATTCAATTACTGTATGGTATGTTAGATAGTAAGAGCTCAAATTAGAGCAATTGAAAGAGTGAAACATTAGTCTCCTGTTATCTCCTTCTCATGCACTGGTTAGCCATGGTTGTAAACAGTTCATTAAATTATTTTGAGTAGATTTTGTCCTTGTTTACCATGTGCTATTGCTACTATAGATATACAAAGGACAACTTGTCATTTTTGTGTTATATTTGTTCATACTGTTATTAAAACTGATAAACCTACTCAGCTTTCCATGATTGTTGATAATCGTTATACTCTTAAATCAGCGGGTTGTAGACCCCTGCGTTGGTGAGTGTGGTGCGACACCCCATAAGCGCCACACACGTACACGTAGGCTACCGGTGGGACGGGTTTGTACGAGGCTGGGAGGGAATCATCACAGTATACCCACTACAATAAAATAGACTACACCACTGATCATAACCATAGTGCGTTAGAGGGGATCAAACACCCAGAGTCCTCCCTCCTGCATGAAGCCATGGGTACAGGACGGGTTGACCTCAACAATGTTGCTATTCCTTATCAATCCCATTGGTTTGTGACATTAATATCCCATAGGCCTAGCTATTGAAGGCAACAGCCTGTAGGAAATGATGTAGACAACCAGCAGACATCCAGATGAGCCCGTGTATCCAAACACTTGAAGGCGTTTTACATGGAGTCATATTCTTGGCATTCCTTCCAGAGGTGTTGTCGTAGTGCATTAATTGCCATCGCAAAGTCAACTGTGTAATGGCATGGCCCGGTGCTGAGGTGTAGCCAGGCCTCGTCAGACCGGTGTGGGACCAGGGTGGAGCCAGGCCTCGTCAGACCGGTGTGGGAGACCCACCCTGGGGTTGGTATGCGGGTGTTGCCATGTTGCGCACGTCTCACGTCTCACAGTTGGCACACTTGCAGTCCTGACGACAACAGCATCGAGCGCTCCCGGGTCCCGTGCATTGGTGGTGTCACACAGGTGAATCTCCGCTCTGTTTGGAACCATTCTGAGCTCTTCATCTTGATAACGCCGGACTTCGCCTCCTCAGTACGAGGCGTCTGGAGACGCGAGCGGCGAACGGCGCACGGAGACCCCGAGGGACCCAACGACACGATGGATACACCCGGCAGCACGCATGGTGAGTGTTCATGTGTTTTACTGTCAGTGGTGTTCATGTATTTTACTGTCAGTGGTGTTCATGTGTTTTACTGTCAGTGGTGTTCAGCATTGTTCACCACATAATTGGCTTTAATGTCCAGGTTTGTTTGAACCATTTGCCCCAGTTTATAAAGTCCACCCACGCCTATCTACATCTGACACATGAACTTGACCTTCATTATGAATTTGATGGTTTGTATTTGAACCCCTGTTTAAATCTAAAAGTCAGATTTGATGATAAGAAATATACAGGCTAGGCGTCCATGGTCGTCCGCAAATTGGGAGCCATGTTTGGTAACACACTGACCGCGTCAGTAAACACCGCACATAGTTTCAGAGTTTCGTGTTCACAGGGCAACCTCTTTGTTTCAGACTTTCATAGTTTCATGTTCAGGGCAGCCTTTAGTCGTCAGGTGAAACAGAAATGGAAAATGCATACCTCATCCAATCTGTGGTATAGGCTTAAACTGAAGGTTGGAAATGTTCTTATATCATTACTCTCCCAATTTATAATATAAGATAGCGCTATTCTCTAGTTACTCTCCTTTTTAAGACTTTATATTTATCCTGAATGTGATCTCTAAATATAAAGCAGACCTGTATACCACCAGATCATTCAGGTCCATGCTCTTTAACTGTATTTTATATCTGAACCCGGTTACAGTCTCAAATGACATCCTGTCCTGATTCCTGACCCCAAGAAAAACTCCCCAAACCAGACAGAAGAAACCCAGACCAGCCAAAAAAACAAAAAGCCCATCTTTGAATTATAATGTAAAGCCGGTTTAATAAAGCAGGAGGCTATAGTCTCAGCTGTGGAGGGTGGATTAGGGTTATCTGATCCACATCAGAATTATCTGGTCCCAGCTGAGGAGTGGATCAGGGCAGACAGACTCTGGTCCCAGGTGAGGAGTGTTGATCAGGAGAAGAATGTGGTCCCAGATGAAGAGTGCGGAACAGGACAGAAGCAGCCTTTGGTCCAGCTGAGGAGGGTGGATCAGGTCCCAGCTGAGGAGTGTGGATCAGCTGAGGAGTGTGGATCAGGTCCCAGCTGAGGAGTGTGGATCAGATCCCAGTTTAGGAGATGGATCAGGGAGACAGGAGCAACCACTCGTAGTCCCGCCCAGAACACAAGCCCTGGCGTCTAAGGGGGCCTGCAGTACGGATTTCGCTTTTCCCGTTTTTTTGTCCCAAATAGTTGACCCAAAATGCCTTGTTTGCACAAATTCCAAATGCGGACTAAATCAGAGGAACTTCTATTTCAAGAACAACTGAAACAAGTGGCCATGGAGAACGGGAGGCGGCTGGGTAAGCTCTGATATGATCCGAGTTTACCTGCTCCACGTTCTTCTGAGGGTAGGCCTACAGGTATTTTGTAAACATGCCGGCCCGTATTCCAGCTATCGACTCATTTGCTGTGAAAGTGTGTCTTACTAAATGTTATCTTAACTTTATACGGATCTACTCGAGTCGTTATCGGCTGACTGTGTGTCGCACTCGCAGCCGGCTGCTCCGCGTCCTTCTGTCCGGAGGATCCAGACCCGCTCCCCTGGCTTCAGGAACCGCACTTTACACCGACAGGGTTTCGGTCCGTTACGCATTACTTCGTTTTTGTGTAATCATATCACCTAAAGTAGATCTAAAATAAGTTTCAACATGGACGAACCGATCAGCGCACCGTAGGCTGAACTCATGCCCTATCTCGTAGCTTCATAATGATAAGGGAAAGATTGGAATAATACAAGAGATTCAGCAATGGAGTATGTGATTCCACTGAGGAACATCCTACTTCATAGTTTCTATTCGAGACGATCATCCAATCGGCTAGACAACGGAACAGTTAGCTCCGAGACCCGACCGTTTGCAGGCGTGCAACCCTGCATCCTCTTTTCATTGTAAGCTTTCTGAGCCTTTACATCAAATAAGAAACCTGGCCTATTTGATGGTTCATATGGACATCTTACTCTGCTTTAAAGTACTCTTGCAATGCTGTAACACAGATTACACACACACACACACACACACACACACACACACACACACACACACACACACACACACACACACACACACACACACACACACACACACACACACACACACACACACACACACACACTAAAAGTTAATCTACATGTCTATGGGTCAACATAGAATAGAGATATTCTATGTTGTTCATAATGCATTATGCATTACAATGTTATATGGATAAAGAGCTTGAGAATGCCTTCGATCCAGCAACGTGAGAACTTAATGTGCCCAGAGGCTCAGAGCCATCTGCAGTGAGCTCTGGGTCTCCTGCAGCCTGTTGTAACCTGCAGAGATCCCAGTGTCCCAGTCATTGCTAGTCTGTTCAACATGCTAACCTCCCCACCAGTCACTACTAGTCTGTTTAACATGCTCACCTCCCCGTCCCCAACGGTCACCACTGGTCTGTTCAACATGCTATAAACTATAGAAATGGGCTATACAAATAAACCTGCCTTGCCTAAACTCCCAACCAGTCACTACGAAAAACCCCTGACTGAGCTGAGCTGCAGGTTTTGGAATTTGGTGTACAAGAGAATCATCCGAGGCGATTGGTCTCAGACGTGTCCTCAACCCTCCACCGCCCTGCCACGGGGCACATCGTCTGCCTTGTTGAGCCTGTGGTGGAGGAAAACATTCTAGGGGCCAGATTAACATTAACTCCCAGCGGACTCCTAAGTGTTTTCCTTTTTTCTTTTATACTGGCGCAGAGTAGACCAAACTACAGTTCCCATCTGTAGTGGCGTGGTTCAGCTCTTCACATAGGCTGGTGTTAGTCATGGTGTTATTCCTTTTATGAAGGGTTATTTGAGGTCCAGAACTTTATTCATTCAAGATGTTGTAACTAATGCAAGGCCTATGGTTTTGGGGCTAAGAATTAAAGTAGTGAAGCCAAGATTTGTCAATTTCCGTTGACTCAGAAATGTTGTTGGATACATTTCTATATGTTGTAATATCCTTCAGGTTATAATATAACATTTGGCTTCTGGGCCTTCAGAGACAGAACAGTTAAGACGGACAAGGGAGTGAGACGGTTAGCGGGGATGTCGTGGTACATAGGACCACAGCTGGGACCCAGATCAAATCCATATCCACCATCACTTTACCCAAACACGTGTGGGAATAAAGATCGAGTGCAACCCTTAATCGACCATGAAGGCATGGCGGCCCCACAACCAGGGAGACCTGGTGAGCATCTTCTGATCACTATGTTCCCCTCCCCAGGCCTGGAGGGAGACGGGGATCTGAAGTTCCTTCTGACAGGTGGGACCCTGGTTAAGGTCCGCTCCACGTCCTGGCAAAAGAGCCGCTACTACAAGCTCCAGGAGGACTGCAAGACCATGTGGCACGAGTCCCGGAGGACTTTCAAGCCAAAGCAGACCTGTGAGTACTCCCCACATGAGACCATGTGGGTACGTTTAGACCAGGGACCATCAGGTTAAAGACTACACCATGTAGGTACGTTAACCAGGAACCGTCAGGTTAAAACGAGACCATGTGGGTACGTTTAGATCAGATACCATCAGGTTAGAACTAGACTGTGTGAGTCGGTAACCAGGAACCGTCAGGTTAAAATTAGAGCATGTGGGTACGTTAAACCAGAGATCAGGTTAAAACTAGAACATGTGGCTAAGTTAGACCAGGAACCATCAGGTTACAACTAGACCATCTGGATACGTTTAACCAGGTATGATCAGGTTAATACGACTGATCCAGGTTATTGGCTGTCATTCTGGTGTTTTTAACATTCGGCTCTTATCATATAAGAATGATAAGGGCTTATTAAAGTTATTAATCTGTGGGTCGGTCCTAGTTCCCATGGGCCCTCTATTCACAACACTCCTTATCTTAACAGTAGCCTTTTACCACTTTTAGGGAAGTTACTGGAATGGAAACTCTCTCAGGATGGATGTTGCACTTTTTCACACACAGAGTAACAGGCATTAGCTACAGCTGGTGGCATTCAATAGCTGTTGCTTTTTGCTTCCCACACACACGCGCACACACACACACACACACACACACACACACACACACACACACACACACACACACACACACACACACACACACACAAACATACACACACACGCCACACACACACACACACACACACACACGCGCACACACACACACACACACACACACACACACACACACACACACACACACACACACACACACACACAATTTCTCCCAGCTGACTGAACCAAGTATTGAACCCCTACAGAATAATACCAAGTAGAGTCCAACCGATAATGGATTTTTAAGGTTGATACCGATACAAATATTTGGTGATTTAAAAATCTGATATTCCGATACATCGACCGATATATATTTTAAAAATAATTCCAGAAACGCACAACAAAACATAAACAGATTTTCCTAACATTGGTTATTTGTAGTTATTAATGAGTACACCCTAAAATAATAAGGTAATGCAGTTTAAAAATAAACTTTATTTTATTGTTTTATTGTCACAACAGAAAAGTCAAAATCAAAATTTATTAAAGTTCCTTACAAATAAAATGTAAAATACAAACTTAAGATATGAAACTCAAAGTCCTTTGAACAATACACAATAACCCCAAAAAATAAATAAGGGTCAGGCTCAATTAATTAATCGGCCGATTATAGGCATTTTCCAAACTATCGGTATCGGCCGATTAATTAATTGAGCCTGACCCTTATTTATTTTTTGGGGCCCGCCGATATATCGGTCAGGCTCTAATACTAACCATTGTGTCAGTGCCAGGGAACCTAAACTGAGCCCAATGACACTCAAGCGTTGCAAATTCTGAGGAGCAACCATGCATGGAAAATATCCCATAAGTCCCCCTGCTGGGCTGAAGGGTACCATACTGGGCCTGATGCACACACATGTTAGGATGAAGCCCCTCTCTCTAAGCAGACGGTTTAATGCCACACTCAATATTTTCATTCTGTTTTCACTCATGTTCTGTGTGATGAAAGTAGTAGGATGGGCTGTGTGAGGCCAGAACAATACCTCCTCAGGCTGATATCTGGTATCTCAACAATGCCTGAGACACATAATGGGATTGAGATTCCTCTGAGTCCTCTTTTCCCAATTGATAGGTTTCCAAAATTCCCAGTGGTCACGATCTTTCCACAATAGGTCTTGTTATGCTGCGGCTACTAACGATAGAAACCAAACAAAACAATCGCTGCTGTTGTGGTCCGAGGGTGAGGGAGTTATTATATCATGATATGAATCCAGAAGTCAGCTGAGGTGACGCCACTCTGGCTGGGCGTGTTCCGACCACACCCACCTCCCCCTGCGGTTGTGTTCCCCTCTCCGCCACTGGAATAGAGAAACATTCCTTAGCCCAATCAACAGCCTTCTGTCTGCTATCCCCTGGTATTTTGGTTGGTATTTACTTGGCGAGCGCTGTGGAGAGAAGAACGAGCCACAGTTCACTGACCTTGTAGATTCAACCCTTTTAGTGTTGTTTTGGTTTGAATCCATGGCAGCCTGGATGGTGACGTCCTCTGGGTCCCAGGACCCCTGCTTCCATACAATAAGGGGCTCAGCTACAGTGGAGGGCCCCCAAAGGTGTTGTTAGGGGGGGTTGTGGTTTTAAGGGGCCTTCTGTTTATGTTGTCTGTTTCACAAAGTATTAACATTAAATAAGTAAATAGAAGAGAGTGGTTTGTAAGAGCGCATTATGGTACTCTGAGCTTCACGGAATGTGTATGCGGGCGAGAGGAGGGAGGTCGATTAAATCACAGCATTGTAAACCACATAACCAAATCTCTGTGGAATGCGTTGAGTTAGCCATCGGGCAGCAGATAGTGGTCACGTCTCGGCTGCTCGGCCTCCCGGCCCCACAGGGGATGATTTAGGAGCGGAATAGAGACATGCAAGGCCTGGCAAGAGATCATTAAGTTAGGGTTAACCAACACTCTATGGACCGGGTTATAAGGAATAGCACAATCCATACATAGTGGTCAGTATTAAGTTGTTCAAATCCCATTGCCTGCTTCATACCTTCAGCAAGATGCATAACCAATCCCTTGCAATTAATGACATGTATCTAAAAAATAAATCACAACCAATAGCTTGTTATTAATGACCTGTGTCTGAAAATAAATCAATGCATCTACTAAATAGTAAAGTATAGTGTATTCATAAAAAGTGTGTGAATTTACACAGTTTAGCAGTGTAATCTTTGCTCAGTCAGAGCCAACCCAGTTCTGTAGCCTCCCATAGTCCACACTAACCCTGTCCCTGTCCCTCATTCGTCACTCACCAGCTTCATATTATAACATTCAACAGCTAAGTTAATGACAATGAAAGGATTTTGGTCAAACACACAGCTACACTGGCCAAACACAATGGCTATTTATTATATAATTTAATGTCCTTAAGAGGGGAAAACAAGGTTTATCAGGTGAAGGATTCATGACGACGCACGGGTTGGAAATATCCAACTATGGATCAATAGGACTGAATGGCTGATCCTCAACCAAGCAGAATGACATCTGTCTCCCCCCAGTCACCGTGGAGGACATCGAGTCCCTGCGCCACGGCCGCCTTTCGGAGGGCCTCCGGAAGTACACGCACCCCAGCGCAGAGGACCGCTGTTTCTCCATCCTCTTCAAAGACCACCACAAGCACCTGGACCTGATGGCCGCCTCGGCAGAGGACGCCAGGAGGTGGGTCAGCGGCCTGGAGAAGTTGGTCAGCAACATGAGGAGCCTCAGCCGGCAAACGAAGAGCGAGCAGTATCCTTCAGAGACACAGCCCGCCAGCTGCTGCTTCTCCTAAGGGTCCATCCCTGACCCATGGTCCAAGGCTACATGTACCCTCCTGATCAAATCTATCCACTTCCCAGTTCTGTCCATAAAGGCCAAAAAGAGAAATGTGTTTATTGAAACAGCAGACTGGAACAGGTCTTTCTATCTCTATGCAGTCCCAGCAGGTCCAGACCAAAGATCATTGTTGAGAGCATATCAAACGACATATAAGTTATCACTTGAGCTTTCTGGTCAAAAGATGTATTCATGACAGTATTGCTAAAGTTGTTATCTATCTATCTATCTATCTGTTTTCATTTGTATCATAATTAAGTTTCATTGTTTTGAACCTGCCGGAGCTTTCAGGTGTACGTTTTTCCTTTAATCTGAAAAAAAGCTGGATTTTCAACTGCATGCGAAAAGCGGATAAGAATGAGGACAACAAGATGACCTTGAAGGAGCTGAAGCACTTCTTGCGGCAGATCAACGTGGAAGTGGACGACACGTATGCAGAGGAACTCTTCAAGGTGAGACACTCTTTGACAACAAGATAACAAAGAACCTCAACTGACAAATAACCACTTCTTAACTGAATGCTGAACATTTTTAAATAGCAGCTGGCAGTTTGTTTCTGACTCATCCCCTGGATGTCAATGCACACCCTCTCACCATCTCCTCCCTTATTGGTTCCACTGCTCCTCCTACAGTCAAGTGTCTTCAGTCGTTCTAACTTTAGATGCTTGTAGCCTTACTCTAAGAGATGATGATGGTTTTCCACTCTGGGTGGATTTCAAATCTCATGGCCATGCGATCATTATACATATTGTTAGCCCACCAAACACTCTCACACTTCCTCACTGACCCTCCCATCGTGACTCATTGTTTCCTCATTGGTATGCTGTTGTTGCGTGATCTCAGAAATGTGACAAGTCCAAGTCGGGCTCGCTGGAAGGCCCGGAGATCAAGCACTACTACGACCTGCTGACGCACCGGGAGGAGATCGACGTGATGTTCAAGAAGTACGCCAACTCCGAGGGCCACATGAGCGCCCGCGACCTCCTCACCTTCCTGCTCACCGAGCAGAGGGAGCAGGTCGGCCTGGGCCATGCCGTCACACTCATCAACAAGTACGAGATGGATGAGACAGGTACTCCTCTCAGCCAGAACCCTGACCCCGACCCTGACCCCAACCCTGACCCTGACCATGACCCCGACCATGACCCCAACCCTGAGCCTGACCCCAACCCTGACCCTGAGCCTGACCCCAACCCCAACCCCGACCATGACCATGACCCGACCATGACCCAAACCCCGACCCTGAGCCTGGCCCTGACCCCGACCCTGGTGAGGTCGGGGTCAGGGTCTTTGGTCGTGGGGGAGGGTTTCAGTTCGCATGACTATTATTTTGAACAGTATCTCCAATGCATTATTTATCTTTATTTTTTGTACCTGATGGAAGTATGTTGTCTTTCCCTACGAGAGTTTTGTACTTTGTTAATGCATAATAATTAAAAAGTATTCATAAAAATATGTATATAGGCGGGGCCCTATTGTTGCTAAGGCGGCCGCCTTAACCATACTGTGCTGGGGGAAACAATGCATCTTTATGAGCGTCTAATGAGCCGCCTGTCCGTCTAAAGCATTGGTTCTCAAAGTGCGGCCCGCGGGCCAATGGCGGCCCGCGGAATCATTCCTGGCGGCCCGCAATGACATACATAATTATGTAAGTTATAAAAAAATATATATATAAAAAAAAATGTATATATATATTTTTATTATTAAATCAATATTAATTTAAACAAATATAAATAAATATAAAGAGAAAATTCGACTCTCTCTAGCTTTCAATTAAATCCTTTTACATTTTTTAGTTTTAATCCGGCTGTACATTACTTTGAAAGGGTGAACCTCAGTTTCATTATTTAGACCTCACTTGACCTCCCTCCCAGAGGTCCACGGTGCGGGTGCAATGTTTTTTTTCACCACTGGGATGCTGACGGCGTTTCCCGCCAATTTTTTTTTCCTTTGGCGGCCCTCAGTCAAATTTTGGGTTCCTAAATTGGCCCTCAGTTGTCAAAACTTTGAAAACCCCTGGTCTAAAGAGGGTTGTCTCTCCGTCTGCCCCTCCAGCCAAGCAGACGCAGCACATGACCAAAGATGGCTTCCTGATGTACATGCACCACGAGGACGGAGCGGTGCTGAACCCGGCCCACAGTGCAGTGCACCAGGACATGGGCCAACCCCTCAACCACTACTACATCTCCTCCTCCCACAACACCTACCTGACCGCAGACCAGCTGAAGGGGCCCAGCAGCACCGAGGCCTACATACGGTGAGGCTCCTGACCCCCATAGGGCCCCCAGGGTGAAGGAGGTTCATACACTACAATATCAGTTGAAGTAGGAGAGTTTAATGGTTAGAAAGGGGATGGGTTTGAGCCCCAAAGCCTTTTTTTCTAACCCCTACCTGCTCACTGATGACCAGACCCCCTAAACCCCTGTGGTAAAGCCTCTGCTGACTGACATACTGTAGAGATGTGTCCCTGGAGGCTGATGGAGGCGTGTCTCCTCCCCAGGGCCCTGATGAAGGGCTGTCGCTGCGTGGAGCTGGACTGTTGGGACGGGTCGAGCGGGGAGCCCGTCATCTACCATGGCTACACCCTCACATCCAAAGTGCTCTTCAGAGATGTCATCAAGGCCATCAAAGACTACGCCTTCAAAGTAGGAGTCCTGACACCACCCCAAGAGGCTAGGAGCTAGCACGTAGCTAGTAGAGTAGCTAGTAGCCTTCTTTTGAATGTGTCATGGTGTGCGCTCTCTTGTGTTTCGAGGTGTAGTCCACCTTGGTGTTCCTGCTGCTTGTCACTAGTTTCTAGTACCGAGGAAGTATCTAGAGGCATAGCAAATTCATGATAATTTCTCTGGCTGATAAAATGAAGCCAGTTGCTGTGTCTGTAATGGGGGGGTTGATAACAGGAAGTCAGGCATGTGGATCAGGAGGCAGGGACAGAGGAGCAGACAGACCGACAGGGACTGGACGGCAGGCAGGAGGTCAGACAGGTGAGGGTTCGTTAACAGGCAGAGTGGAGTAGACAAAGTCAATTGTGAGTTGCGGGAAAGCTCTGAATGAAACAAGAGACAATCTGGCGAGGACTGAGTGAAAGGAGAGGACTGTTATAGGGGGAGCACAGGTGAAGGTGGTTGGGTTAATTAGGGGGGATCAGGGTGGCAGGCAGGTGAATGGGAAAACCAGAAGCGGACCATGACAGTGTCGGGGTGCAGCATATGACTCCTTCATGGTTGTTACGGCCAGCCTAGGGGAACCAGCCAGTAACAAGCTTTTGTTCAAACGCATGGAGAATCCAAAATACAAGTCAATAAGTAAAATAAATATAGCTGATTCCACACTTTAACAAACCAAGTGGACAAAAACGATGTGCTAGCCATAGGCTAAACATAAACAGGGAGAGCCCTTGTAAACCTATATAACTCATAAATCAACAATAGCGTGTGTGTGTGTGTGGTTGTGTGTGTGTGTGTGTGTGTGTGTGTGTGTGTGTGTGTGTGTGTGTGTGTGTGTGTGTGTGTGTGTGTGTGTGTGTGTGTGTGTGTGTGTGTGGTGTGTGTGTCTTTGTGTGTGTTGTGCATGTGTGTTTGTGTGTGTGTGTGTGTGGTCCAGACCTCAGAGTACCCGGTGATCCTTTCCCTGGAGAACCACTGCACGGTGCCCCAGCAGAAGCTGATGGCCCACCACATGGCCTCCATCCTGGGGGAGGCGCTGGTCACCACACCCGTCTCCAGCACCATGCCCACCAGCTTCCCCTCCCCCGAGGTCCGTAACTCTGACACACACTCTGTTGTTACACACTTTAAATCTTCTCATATCTTATATTTCTCAAACTTATCTTAAAACGCCAACATATTCTTTATTTTGCTGACCGCTTGCTTTTTTTATCCCGACAAAAGCCTCCTAAGGACAGTTCCTCTGCGTCTCTCTTGTAGATCGCATCGTTCAACGTCTTTGTTGAATGCGTTTGCACGATCAGCAGCTTGCGGTTTCACTTTCGCTCCAGTTAGAACTGCTCACGATGATATCGCTGCGTTGTCTCTGTGGAGACAGCGCAGCAACACCTCTACCCAAGCCCCCCCCCCCCCCCCCCCCCGGAACCGTCGCATTTACATCAAAATGAAATCCAATAAACCGCCAATGTGTGTGTAGGGTCCGAGGGTAAATTGGGGTGCTAGCTCAAGCAACCTAATTTAAAACTTAAGCAAACCTAAGTTAGGCTACTTTTTAGCCTGATGCTGATGCTGTTGCGTCTCTCAGCTGTGCCAGAGCGTTCAGAGTTGCTAGGTAAACCACCTGACGTCGCTGCCCGGTGCAGCAGTGTGAACTGCCCAGTTTTAGAACGTCGCAGCCCGTCTCGTCGCAAGGAGTTGCGAAGCGAATCTTTGGTCTGAACTGGGCTTTAGACTGTAATAGAGAGGGTCAGTATGAGACCACCTGAGACCCCCCATAGGGTCTGACCCCCTGGTGGAGGTTGGACCCTGAGTCCTCCTGAGACCCCCGATAGGTTCTGACCCCTGGTGAAGGCTGCACCCTGAGCTCAGCCACATTCCTGTTTACTAAGGATAATGAGGCTCGGAACCAAACCAAACCAGGGCCATCCTTAACATCCCCATCCTTTCTAGATAGCTTCAAGCGGTGATGCCCAACCTTATCTCTGTCATGGGACCCTCTCTCATTTCTGTGGTCTGTTTTATAGCCCACTGGCACATTTGAATTACCTTGTTTTGAATCCATCCCTTAGTGACCTTGAGGGAAACAACCTTGTACTCTGCGAGCCTCCACCATGTTTGAGGAGAGGAGTCTGCTCCTTTAAAAGCCATCAAGGTCATCATGTCTCACCCCGGTCTCAACGTCTTTACCACGCTAGAACATAGTTGGGTCCAAAGATGGCTGTCTGTCATTCATATTTATTTAAGTATGGTAATGGTGTTCATGATCGTTTTTACTGGAAGCACGAAACACGAAAGGGAGGGGCGAGCTGGGTGTTTGTTTGGGATCTCGCTTCAAATACCAACAGAAGTGACTTCACCCAACATCACTGATACAACCTTTAACTAATGATGTGCATGTTAACTAAAGTAATAGTGTGCATGTTAACTTTGGTAATGGGGTTCATATTAACTATAAGAATCAGAATCAGAATCACTTTTATTACATCTTAGTACACAAGAGTACAATTCTTAGGCTTGGTTCCTCAACAATCACATAGCAGCAACAGTACAAGATAGAATAAATAAATAAAGATAAGAAACCATATGAAAAGAAACGAAGTAAAAAATATAAAATAAGTATAAAAATAAAGAACTAAGTAGCAGCATCAATAATAATAAAAAGGAACAAGGTGTAATAAAGTGTGAAGTGTAGGGTGTTCAAGTGGTAGTGATAGCAGCCACAGGTAGGGTTATTGTGCAATAGATAAATGCTGTGTAAATACAATCGATGGTTAAATACCAGTCTGTTGATGTGGTGTGCGTGTGGATGGTTGGGGGGTAGTGTGTTTCTCCAGGAGTCTGACTGCTTGGGGGAAAACATTTTTTGTCATCCTCTGGGTTTTGGCCCTTAGGCTTTGGTACCGCCTCCCTGACGGCAGTAGCTCAAACAGTTTCTGTTTGGGGTGGCTGGGGTCCCCAATTATTCGGAGGGCCTTCCTGACACACCGGGCCTTGTAGGTTTCCTGGATGGAGGGAAGCTCACATCTGCTGATCCTCTCAGCTGTCCGCACTACCCTTTGCAGCATTTGCAGTTCCCGTACCAGGCAGTGATGCATCCAGTCAATATGCTCTCCGTTGTGCCTCTGAAGAAGGCCCCCAGTATTTTTGCCAAACTTTTTCAACCACCTAAGGTGAAATAGGCGCCGCTGTGCTTTTTTCACCACTTGGTTGGTGTGCTCCTCCCAGGTGAGGTCTCTGGTGATGTGGACCCCCAGGAACTTAATGCTGTCTCCCCTCTCCACAGCAGACCCATTGATGGTGATGCGGTGTTGAATCTGTCTCTTCCTTCTGTCCACTACGAGCTCCTTGGTTTTGTCGGTTTTGAGAATGAGGTTGTTGTCCTGGCTGTACTGAGCCAGACAGTTGACCTCGCTCCTATAGGCCGTCTCATCACCATCAGTGATCAGGCCCATCACTGTCGTGTCATCGGCGAGCTTGATCACTGCATTGGAGCCGTGTGTAGCCACGCAGTCGTGGGTGTATAGGGAGTAGAGGAGGGGGCTTAGGACACAGCCCTGGGGGGCTCCTGTGCTGATGGTCAGAGGGGCGGAGATCTTAGAAACCATCTTCACCACCTGTTTTCGATCCGTCAGGAAGTCAAGGATCCAGTTGCATAGGCTGGGATCAATGCCTAGGTCCCTGAGCTTCCTGTCGAGTCTGGAGGGGACTATTGTGTTGAATGCCGAACTATAATCCACAAACAGCATCCTCACATAGGTGTTCCTCTTGTCGAGGTGGGCGAGGGCTGAGTGGAGTGCTGTGGCAATGACGTCATCTGTCGATCTGTTCTTTCTTTCGGCAAATTGGTGGGGGTCCAGGGCTGGTGGCAGCATTCTGCAGATCAGCACCTTGATGAGCTTTTCAAAGCATTTGCTCACTATGGGGGTGAGAGCAACAGGGCGCCAGTAGTTTGGGCATGTTACCTTGCTCTTCTTTTGTACTCGAATGATTACTGATGACTTGAAGCAGGCTGGCACTATGCCCGTGGAGAGGGAGAGGTTGAAAATTTTTGTGAATACACCAGCCAGCTGGTCCGCACATACTTTGAACACCCGGCCAGGTAACCCATCTGATTGGTGGAGACGTTTCAGCCTGTGCTTGTAGGCGGGCACAAGGAGAATGGAAGAGTGCTCTGATTTGCCGAACAGGGGGCAGAGGAGGGGTTTGTATGCATTGCGGAATTGAGTGTAGGTGTGATCCAAGCATCTTCCGCCTCTCGTGTTTTCAGTAATGTGTTGATAGAATTTTGGCAAAACTTTCTTCAGCGACGCTCGGTTAAAGTCTCCAACCACTATTAGAGCTATATGGTGTTCATGTTAACTATGGTAATGGTGTTAATGTTGGCTACGGTAATGATGTTCATGTTAACTGTGGTAATGGTGGTCATGGTACTATGACCACCACTATGGTAAGGGGTTTCATGTTAACTAATGAAGTTAATGTCGTTCATGTTAACTGTGGTAATAGCTTTATGTTAACTATGGTAATTACCCTAACCCTATCCATGATTTAAACTTTACCCCTAAGAGTTAACCCACTAGGGATCAGATTTAGAGTTCACCCTAACCGCAACCCTATTAAATAATGTATAAGTGAATATCATGAAGTTAAAAACCATGAGTCAATTACTACTAGACCATCAGTTATCTGTTAATTGACTGTTAGATTTTGTTATGTTAATGCTTATTACTGCATTTACTATTGTTCATCAATGGTTCATTATTAAATCCTTCTAAAAGTACAATATTCCACTCGAGCTGCTGGGAGACTCCTTCTACTCCTTCCTATTGGTCTGCCGATGTTTCAATTGGAAGGACCTGATTGGTTACAATCGTGTTGATGGGCATTTTTTCTCGTCCGGTGGCGTGAAGGAGCTGAAGGGAAAGTTCCTCATCAAAGGAAAACGTCTGAACAAACTGAACGCCGTGTTCAGCAACAACAACTCGGCTGAGGTGGACAGCGTGTCAGAGGAGGACGAAGCCGGCGACAGCAAGGAGAACGGAGACAAGGCCAAGCCAAAGGTATGAGACCACTCTCTAAAGCCTGGTAACGGCCGGTGGCTGAGGTACAGGTGTCCCCAGCTAAGCAGTCTGGTGTATCTTTCCTAACAGAAGGCCAAGATCCAGCTGGCAAAGGAGCTGTCCGACATGGTCCTCTACTGCCGGAGTGTCCACTTCGGTGGCTTCGAGCACGCCAAGGACTCGCAGGCCTTCTACGAGATGTCCTCCCTGAAGGAGAGCAAGGCCTTCAGCCTGGCAGACACCTCCGGTGAGAGCCCACCCTCCATGTTCTGCTGTAGCCAGACCCCCTCCTAGTCCTGCTCCAGTCAGACCCCCTCCATGTCCTATCATCTAGAACCCTTTATCTCATCTTCCACTTCATCTCTCTCTTGGTCTTCAGCTCTATCTCCGCGGTGTGTGTTCATTAACAGTGTGCTCCTCCACAGGCCCCGCCTTTCTCCATCACAACATGGACAAGCTGACCAGGATATACCCGGCAGGCTCTAGGACCGACTCATCCAACTACAACCCTGTGCCCATGTGGAACACGGGATGCCAGATCGGTACGGCAACAAGCACGAGACCTGCTTAACTTGTTTGTTGAGGAATGTTAATGACGTAATTTATAGAGCGGCTTTCAGAACCCTTTGCTACCTTGCAGCAAACATCAACACGGATGGCACAAGTTTAACGGGTACACTGAAATGTTTATTGTACAATGTGTACTCATACCTACCTTGATCCAGTTTGCTTACCTTTGTTTGTTGAGGAAACTGTTGGAAGTTGTCACTCTCTTACAATATCCGACCTTTATACAGCAGATCAGACCCGTGGTTGTCCTTCATTCAATGTGGGAAGCCATGGCTATGGTCTGAGGGCGGTTTACCTCTAGGCACAACAGGCCGGATCAACTCATTATGGAGTTCCGGCCCAAGACTTCCTCTTCCATTGTTTACAGTCTGAGCTCAGAAACTTGACACGCAAGGATGGAGTTGGAGTTGATTCATAAGTAGCCAGCCTACACTCTGTGAACAGTATGAAGCATAAATAGGATTTATTTAAGATATTTGTTTGACACAGCTAATTAAAGGCTAAAGCGTCGTCAGATGAAAGCCAATGAGTTCGGATATGGTTACCTGCATGCTACCAAATGCTTCTCAAACGCGATTGGTCAATATTACTCAGATTAACTAACTATCGACAAACAAAACATTTCCAATACCCAAACCATGTCCTGTTGCTTACAGATTCTGCATTCATATGCAGATATATTTTTCTCGCTATATCCTTCATGTGACCGGGGCACCATTGACTCTGACACTCTGTCTCTCATCCTGCTGCCTAGTGGCGCTCAACTTCCAGACACCCGGCAAGGAGATGGACCTGAACCAGGGCCGCTTCCTGGCCAACGGCGGGTGTGGCTACGCCCTGAAGCCCGAGTTCCAGAGGGACCCCTCGTCCCAGATGAACCCCAGCTCCCTCTCCATGGGGCCCTGGCTCCAGAAGAAGATGTTCCACGTCATGGTAAGATGGAGGAAGGTCCCCAAACCCTGGATCACAGACGGCCTACTTTGAGGTTTTTGCCTCCCAGCCAAGAGGGTCTGGGTTTGAACCACCGATAGCCGCAGTCTACCTGCAAGCCTCATTGGGATGCCTGCCACACTTAGCTGCTCATTCATGACCCAAATCCATGTAAATCATTTGGATACATTCTGCTGGATGACTCCATAGAAAAGCTTCAACTGAGCCTGACTTATCTATTTACCAATGACTTATCTCTATCTCTATGGCTCTTTTGCAAAGCAAGCGGAACTCTGCATCAGTGAACTCAGATGTGTGTCTGCCATAAACCAAAGTTCATTGATTGATTCAGAGCGACTGATTGCATAGATCAGGCTTTGTTTAGTTTGTTGAGTCACTGCTAAGGAGTGTGTGATTTGTGTGTTGTGTGTCGTGTGATTTGTGTTGTGTGTTATGTGGTGCGTATTGTGTGTGGTGTGTGGTATGTGGTGTGTGCTGTGTGGCCCTCCAGGTGATCTCCGCCCAGCAGTTGCCCAAAGTGAACAAGGAGAAGCACAAGTCCATCGTGGACCCGCTGGTCAGGGTGGAGGTGTGTGGTGTGGCCGCTGACAACGCCAGCAAGGAGACCAATCACATTGAAAACAATGGTACTTCCACACACACACGCACACACACACACACATTCACACACACACACACACACACACACACACACACACACACACACACACACACACACACACACACACACACACACACACACACACACACACGCACACAAAAACACACGTGCACACACCTTAAAAACATGACAGCATTGTTCCCTTAACATAAGCCTACACACTAGTTTCATGTGTATTGTATTGTGTAATGTATCTGACAAATTTACATTGGATCAAAGGATAAAAGTGTCTGCTAAATGCCCTAAATGTAAATGTTTATAACCACTCTGGTACAGATAGATAGATAGATAGATAGATATATACTTTATTAATCCCGGGGGAAATTCAAGTATCCAGTAGCAGCCGAAAACACACATAAAAACAGTGCAGATGGATGTGCAAAAATACAGATATAAATAAATATAAATAAATAAATAAATAAATAAATAAATAAATAAATAAATAAAATGTCCATTGTTGTAATCTATTGTCCTCCCTGCCTTTACTGGGAGCTGTTGTACAGTCTGATGGCCAGGGGGACGAAAGAGTTTTTTAGTCTATTAGTGGAGCTGGACTGGGACAGCAGTCGGCCACTGAAAACACTCCTCTGCCTGGTGAAGGTGTCATGCAGAGGGTGGTGGGTGTTGTCCAGGATGGACAGCAGTTTGTCCAGGGTCCTTCTCTCTGCCACTGTCACCAGAGAGTCCAGCTCTGTGCCCACTACTGAGCCAGCACTCCTCACCAGTCTGTCCATTCGACCAGCGTCTCTCCTCCTGCTGCTTCCTCCCCAGCAAACCACAGCATAAAAGAGCACGCTGGCCACCACAGACTGGTAAAACATCTGCAGTAGTTTTTTGCAGATGTTGAAAGACCCCAGCCTTCTCAGGAAGTACAGACGGCTCTGCCCTTTCCTGTATAAAGCTTCCATATTTGCTGTCCAGTCCAGCTTGTCGTCCAGCTGCAGTCCCAGATATTTATAGGTCCTGACCACCTCCACATCGACCCCCTCGATGGACACGGGTAGGAGATGTGGTTTCTTCCTTCTGAAGTCCACCACCATCTCCTTGGTCTTGGAGGAGTTCAGCTGCAGATGGTTGGACCTGCACCACCTCACAAAGTCCTCAACCAGGCTCCTGTACTCCCCCTCCCTTCCATCCTTGATACAGCCAACTATCGCAGTGTCGTCTGAGTATTTCTGCACATGGCAGAGCCCAGAGTTATGCTGGAAGTCGGATGTATACAAGGTGAAGAGGACGGGAGAGAGCACGGTGCCTTGTGGTGCTCCGGTGCTGCTGACCACAGTGTCTGACGTGCAGCCCTTCAGTCTGACATACTGTTGTCTCTCTGTAAGGTAGTCCGTAATCCATGTAACCAGGAGTGGGTCCACTCTCATCTCTGTCAGCTTGTCTCTCAGCAGGAGCGGCCGGATGGTGTTGAAGGCGCTGGAGAAATCAAAAAACGCGATCCTCACAGCGCCGCTCTCCCTGTCCAGATGAGAGTGGGCCCTATGGAGCAGATAGAGGATGGCATCCTCCACCCCCACCTTCTCCTGGTATCCAAACTGCAGTGGATCTAGTGCGTGGTGGACCTGGGGTCTAAGGACATGGAGCAACAGCCGCTCAAATGTCTTCATAATATGTGATGTCAGTGCTACTGGTCTGAAGTCACCCGGCTCCCTGGGGTGTTTTTTCTTAGGAACCGGGATGAGACATGAAGTCTTCCAGAGCATTGGGACCCTCCCCAGCTGCAGGCTCAGGTTGAAGACATGCTGGAGTGGCTCCCCCAGTTCAGCAGAACAGGCTTTAAGCATCCTTGGACACACTCTGTCCGGGCCTGCTGCTTTCCTTGGATGAAGCCTCCTCAGCTCTCTGCTCACCTGATCCTTGGTGATGGTGGTGTGGAGGGGGGTTGAACTGTCCATGGGTGTGGAGGGTGGGGGTGGGGGTGGTCTGCAGTCTGAGGTGGTGGAATTTGGGGAGGTGATGGACATGGTGTGGGTGTGAAGTGGACCATCGCTGGTTGTGGGAGCTGGAGTGTCAAACCTGTTAAAAAACAGGTTTAGCTGGTTTGCTCTTCCAGCATCCCCCTCTCCTGTGATGCTGCCCTTCTTCTTGCAGCCTGTGATGGTTTTCATGCCATCCCAGACCTCCCTCATGTTGTTATGCTGCAGCTTCTGTTCTACCTTCCTTCTGTATTCCTCCTTCGCCTCTCTCAGTTGGACCTTGAGTTCCACCTGTATGCGCTTCAGCTCGTCTCTGTCACCTTCCTTGAATGCCCTCTTCTTCCTGTTCAGGATGTCCTTGACATTACTGGTGATCCAGGGCTTGTTGTTGGGGAAGCAGCGTACTGTTTTGATAGGGACCACAACGTCCATACAGAAGTTCAGGTAGTCAGTAGTGCAGTGTGTGACCCCCTCTATGTCCTCACCATGTGCTCCCTGCAGCACGCTCCAGTCAGTACATTCAAAGCAGTCCCTCAGAGCCTCTGCTGCTTCAGGAGACCATTTCCTGAAGGAGTGTTTGGTCGTAGACTGTCTCTGGATCTGTGCTTTGTACTGTGGCAAGAGCAGGACCAGGTTATGGTCAGACTTTCCCAGTGGGGGCAGACGAGTGGCAGTGTAAGCTTCCCTCACGTTGGCATACAGGAGGTCTAATGTCCTGTTCTTCCTGGTGGGGCAGCTTACAAACTGGTGAAAGTCTGGCAATGTGGAGTCCAGTATCACATGGTTGAAATCCCCGGAGACAGCGATGAATGCGTCTGGGTGTTGTGTTTGCAGTCTCGCGATTGTTGAATGTATGACGTCACACGCGGTCTCTGCGTGCGCCCGCGGAGGGATGTAAACAACAACAGCGATGACGTGGGAGAACTCTCTTGGTATGTAGTACGGTCTGAGACCTACCGCAAGCAGCTCGATGTCTCGGTCGCACACGATTTCCTTCACCGTAACATGCCCCTGGTTGCACCATCTGTTGTTGATAAACAGCGCGAGTCCCCCTCCTTTGCTTTTGCCGCTGCGTCCACAGTCTCGGTCCGCTCTCACTGTGGTGAATCCAGGTAGATCCACATTAGCGTCCGGGATGTTCTGGGTTAGCCAGGTTTCAGAGAGGCAAAGTAAGCTGCACTCCCTGAACGTCTTGTCCGTCCTCACAAGGGCAGCCAGCTCGTCCGTCTTGTTGGTCAAACAGTTCACATTCCCCATCACTATCGACGGAACCGAGGGCTTGTACTTCCACCGCTTAGCCGCTAGCCTAGCCTTCACCTTCGCTCCGGCTCTGCAGCCTCGGCGCCTCCTCCTCAGCTCCGCAGGTATGGGGTGGAAAAAGCCGTTACATCCCATTGTTTGGAGCGAAAGCAGTTTCTCCCTTGAATAAACAAGATGTCCATCGCTTTGCTGTCCATGACAAGTCAGTGTATCCATATAATATCTATAGATCTACACATATAAATAGTTTATAAAGTTAAAAGTTTATAAAAACACACTTAAATTACTAAAAACAACGCAACACGCACGGAGCTACTGGATAAGCGTCCTACTCGCGTCGGCGCCATGGCAACGATGACACACACATTCACATGCACCTATTAATAATGGCACGCACACACTCACCTTATATGTGTATAGCTTAATAGCTTAAAGTGTAATTCCAGCGTAAATTGAACCCAGGGTCATTGTTTTGGCATGAAACCCCATCAAATAAGCCCTCCAGATACATTTTTCATTGAAAATCGAGTATTAGAGTTTGCCCGGCGCAATGTTTGGCGTCCATGTTATTGGCTTGGGGCATTGAGTTTTGCTTCCAAATCGGCATTTTTTAACCACTAATATTGCTAAAAACAGCACCAAACCTCTGCAGTAACATGACTACAACCTAGTTTGCAAACCCGGAGTTTATTTAAAAAGACAGTTTAACAAGCATTACTGGTAGGTCCGTGTTTACAGGAAGTCCACACAAGTCGATTGCAGAATAAGCCGGAGTTCAGTTCAAGGAGGAAAGTTTTGGAATTTATAATTTAGATAATTTATATTTATAAATAATATATATCAAGTGTTGACACGTAAATTAAAGGACTTGCATATGATATTGTAGCGAACAAATATTTGTTCGCTACAATCAAGCATGGCACGTTGTTGACAGAAGACGAGATTAACGCAAAGAGTGAAGGACAGCTCAAGCACTGGAGAAGACAACCAATCTACAGCTTGAAGTCAAGAGAGAGAGATGGTTCGTGTTTGTGTATTCCCCGGCTGCGGAAAACAAATGAAAAGTTGCCCCAGAAACTTTCCATAGACTGCCATCGCATTGTCATTGAAGAAGAATGCTATTCCACGAGTGCGGCAAGTGGCCACGGATAGACTTGAGGTAAAGTTGTTTTCTTATTTGTCTGAACTGAACTCCGGCGCATTCGGCAATCGACTTGTGTGGACTTCCTGTAAACACAGACCTACCGGTAATGCTTGTTAAACTGTCTTTTTAAATAAACCCAGTTACCAATGCACCCCTCTGTAGGCTTCAACCCCATGTGGAACGAGAGCTTCAGGTTCCTGGTCCACGTCCCTGAGCTGGCAATGGTGCGCTTCCTGGTGGAGGACTACGACTCCACGTCCCAGAATGACCTGGTTGGCCAGTACTGCCTCCCCCTGACAAGCGCCCAGAACGGTACGCTACCTCTCTTCACTGAAGGAAACCAAGCTCTACGTCCACACTACTAAATTAGTCTCATGAACGCATCTGAAACGCTTACCTTCTCCCCTTTTTAATTCCTCTCCGAAAGACTCAATATTAAGGAGCTCTACACAACTGAATAAGTCTCATGATCGCATCTGAAACGCATACCTTCTCCCCTTTTTCAATACATTATTATTATTTAAATGTACAGCATTTATCACATTCAATCCATCTAAATTAACTTTTGGTTCACTTTTTAAACTGTAACAATACAATGCATTCCTGTGGTTCAGGTCCTATGACCTGAAATAATTGTTCTTCCTTTTTACTTCCTGTTGCTTCAGGATATCGTCATGTTCCCCTGCTGACCAAAAGAGGGGACGTCATCTCCTCTGCTGGGCTGTTTGTCCACCTAATGCTGCTGGACACCAAGTAGAGCAGGAGCCATGGAGCCCACAGCCAGAGTCTGCCTTATCCTTACCCAGGAGCCATGGACCTCACAGCAAGAGTCTGCCTGATCCTTACCAAGGAGCCATGGACCGCACAGCCAGAGTCTGCCTGATCCTTACCAGGAGCTATGGACCACACAGTCTGCCTGATCCTTACCAGGAGCCATGGACGAAAATGGCCTGACCCTTAATGCCACACCCTCCCATCGCCATGTCCTTTATAACCCAGTCGCTAGCTTTGGTTATTTTCTTTCGTTTTCGTATCTTTTAAATTGAAATTGTATTATTTTCCTCAGCAATAGTAATAATTATGAAATATAAAACAAGTGGTGTTCTTCGATAGCTTTTTAAAATGTTAACTCTTCATTTTATTGTTTAAATTCAGCACTTTGGCGAGGGTAAAGCAGCAAACGCATAAGAGGAGCCCGATTTTAAACAGGATTTAAAGAAAGGTGAGGAAACGTACGTGAGAGTGAGTGTGGAAGAAGATTCTCTCTCAGGCCATTATATTATGCATATATATTATATTATCCAAAAGAAGTATTGTCAGCATATCACTTATGTATTTAAATGTAGTCTATCTGAGTAGACCCAATTTTGTGTTTTTGGGCCAAACTTTCTCTTATTTTTCCCTCTCTCTCCTGCCCTTTGACAGTGTTGTGTGTTTCATGTTTTTACACTGCCAAATATGCCCGTCTTAGGCACGCCTTCTTCTTGGCATGGTCTATGCGTTTACACTGCCCAAGGTCAATTGCCTGCTTGAGCTAGCACCCCAATTTACCCTCCCAGACCCTGCACACATTGGCGGTTTCATTCTGATGTAAATGCAATTAGACGGCTCCGAGGTTCAGGGGGGGGGGTGTTGCTGCACTTTCTCTACAATAGAGACAACGCAGCAGCGATATCAACATGAGTAGTTCTAACTGGAGATACAGGGAAATCCACAAGCTGCTGACCTCATAGGAGATGCAGGTGATGCAGTCACATTTAACAAAGACGTTGAAAGATGGTGCGATCTACAAGAAAGACGCAGATGAACGTTCCTTACGAGGCTTTTGTCGGGATAAAAAACAAGTGGTTAGCAAAATAAAGAATATGTTGGTGTTTTTGCACTTGTAAATAGTTAAGCGCGTTTGTAGCCTACACTCAGAAGTGAGCTCATTCTTGCATGCGGTTGTCTTCATCATAAAAAAGTAAAAACATTCGAGAGTAGGCCTATACAAATTATTCTAAAGAGGTCTAGACTCCATGCGTAGCCCCGCCTTCCCCAGTGAACCAAGAAAGGTGGTGCTGTGACGAACGGGGGATTTTACCTCGGTTTCACACAGGCAAGATGGTGAAATTGCCGGGCGTGTCAAGCAGCGACCGGCTTTGCAGTGTCAAAAGGCCTGTGTTTCTTTGTTTTAATGTATTGCAAGTAGAAAAATAACAGGTATGATCAGGGGTTATGCACACTAGGTTTATCAACGTTTACAACAAGACCCAGGATGTTTGATCGACTAAATCTTCAAATTGTGTTTTTTATGTACGTATGTTATATAATATAGGGTTGCCAACTTTCAGAAATTAAAATAAGGGACGCCCACCACGGGCCCGACTCCTGTGGGGCGGGGCGCCCGCAGCAGTGGTATGTTTTATTTTGTGCTGGTGTTTTTAGTAAAGGGTTGATCAAGAAAGGAATTAGTCATACTTAAATCTTGAAATGCTTTATTACCACATAACATTCTCTTATAAAGTGCAGTCAATTAAATCTTGAATGAAATCTCTGTGTGGCGTGTGCAGCAATGAACTTTTAAAATATAAACTAAATAAACGGAGAACTTCATGTTACTTTTTAAGTGCATAACTATAGGGACTCTCTTTGAAAAATTTCACAAAAAAAAACAGTACAAATAAACAACAAAAACACTTATAAACTTATGTAAAAAAGAAAGTGCAAAACATTACTCCTTCCCTCAACATTACTCCTCCCCTCAAAACTGTTACTTCTTTTTCCAGGTGTACTTCTTGTTACTCCTTGCAGCACTGAGTAACTCTTTGTCTTTCAAAGCGCTGTTGTAAAACTCTGAACAGGACTGCTCAAAGTTGAGAGTGATCAGGAGCTCACTTCTCATGAGCTCTGTGGAGCACCTGTTCCTGCAGTCACTCCATTTGTTGGCCATTCTGGAGAAGATCCTTTCCACACATCCAGTGGATGCTGGGATGCTGTGTCTGGTGATAGACAGCATGTTTGGCAGGTCAGCTACTCGAAAGAGAGCCACCCACCTGGCAGCCACACCTTTGGACTTCCATTCATCTTCAGCATCTTCTTTGAGCCTCTTCAGAATGGGTTTTGCTGTGGAGCATTCATCATAAAGTTCATCCATGTTGACTTTATGGATGAGGTTGAGCTTGGTGGTCACCCTCTCAATGTCAGTAAAGGTCATGGTGCCATGGTGCAGAGAGAGAGGTTGCAGTGAGAACAACCAGTAGTCTTCAGAAAACTTGAACCATTTCTCAACATATGAGAGTGCTGTGTTGAGGAATGCAGTAAAATCTGCCCTTGCCATGTCAGCATCAAGTGGACGGAGACGCTGCAGCTTCAATTTAGTTAAGTAGCCATAGAACTGTTAATCTCGTCTCTGTGTGAGCTTTTGCTTGAAGTTTTCCATGATGGAATATAACTCAACACAGGTGGTTTCATCACTCTCCAGCTTCTTTACAACTTCCTCAAAGAGAGAGAGGATATTATTGCAGAGAAGAAGGTTGCATGCTGTCCTGTTGCATGCTGTCTGATGTCAGACAGCCCACCGTGCGCCACTGAAAACACTCGCCGACATATTTTACAACTTGCCTTGTAAACATCTCCACTGACGCTGTCCAGCCAAGGATGTGCGTCTTCCCACTCACGTCCGTACTTCTGCAAGCGTTTACGCTTTTGAGGACGTGGTGGAGTATCGGGTGTAGCGGACATTTTTAAAAGGCGCAGGTTTTGTGAGCAGCGCCGGTGTGTGGTGTCTGTCGCTAGGCAACCGTGACCACCACACGCATGCGCAGACACACAGATGACCGGAGCGGGTCTTGCGTAGATCCCGCCGCGACAATTTTGCTGACCGTAGTATTCCCTGTGTTTTGTTTTGATCATTATTGTTAGATTTAGTATTTGTGTGTGTGACAGACATGTGTATTGGACATTTATGGAAATACGGAACAAATTGCGTCCCGTATTGGTTCAATACGGGACGCAACATTTAATTGCCAAATAAGGGACGATTCCGTATTTTACGGGACGGTTGGCAACCCTTATATATATCATCGAAAAACAAATACATGGTTGGTTTATATTTAATTTTCCTTTGACAAGCAACTTAATTCATGTCAAATAGTACTTGACTTGGATCCAAGTATATATATATATATATATATATATACATGCTTTGCATGTGCTGTCGCTCCCACTTGCAAGCTAACTGCATTTGCACTAGCAGGCCATGGTGCAGGTTTTATTTTTTTCGGATTTGCGCCATTTGCGTGTTGGTAATAAACATTTTAATGGTTACCTATTGTATTTAATGTGGTTGGGTATCACAAAACGGAATTTAATACGAAAAAGTGGGTCATATTGGAGCGGTTTGCGATAGCTTCTCATTTCTCCCGGAAACCGTTGCATGACGTCACGGTAGGGAGACGACAGACGTAGCCCTTCGAGACCCATTGAGAGTAGAGAGTACGAGAGAGATAAGAGACAGATAAGTAAGAGATAAATACATAGATACATATATAGATAGATGGATAGACAGATAGATAGATAGAGATAGACAGAATAGATAGATATATAGACCGAGAGATAGGGAGACAGGCAGACAGATAGCATAGCGAGTTAGGTAGGTAGGTGGGTAGGTAGGTGTAGCATAGCGAGTTAGGTAGGTGTAGCTTTAGAATGGTGTACAACTGTGTTTGTGCTGGGTGTAATAATTATAGCAGAACCGAAGGACAAGTCAACCCTCAGACAGTGGGTACAGTTTGTCCGCGTTAGACGGGCAGATTTTTCTATTCCCTCGGTCACTAAGAACTCCAAGGTCTGCAGCGCTCATTTCACGGAGGAAGATTACGACCAAGGGGATATCAGGATGGTATCTCTCGGGTTAAAGAGGCTGGCACAGCTTATTCCGAACGCCGTGCCTTCTGTGCACACGCATCTCTCTGCCTGCCCTGCCCCGAGACCGAGAGGCACCAAGATCAGTGCCGCCAGCCGCAAGCGAGAGCTGGCCATGGTAAGCCTCATGGTAATGTTTACAAGCTGTGCGTTAGCTAGCCCTGTGTATACTATATACCGTATTCCCTTTGACACCGCCTCCACTACAGTCATGACTCATGATCAGTCTGACATTAGAAAAGAACATTTCGTGATTCATGAATATGAACCAAAACAAAATTGTCCTGAAGTAAATGTCCAAAAGCTTGTCATATCTAACTAGAAAGCGCCATGGCTAGTGTTTGGATCACTGGCGCTCATCAAGCGGCTTTCACAACAGTGTGTGTGTGTTCTATTTAGTTGATGGATTTAATTGCCCTTTTCCTGATGGAAAGTGACTATTACGGTCCTCTTTCATATGTATTTAGACGTGACTGTGTCGCTGACGCTAATTTATTTACGCAAGATGTTGACAGATGCCTCACCGTGTGAGACCACGGACAGTGTCAATGCTGCTACGGTAGAGGACCCCTTGCCCTACTCCACTTGTGACACTGGGACACAATGTATTTTGAAGCCCCTTGGAAGGTCTCACGGTAAATCTTGTTATTTTTTTAGTGGTTGATATGCTGTCTAAAACATACGTTGCCAAATTATATGCATGCAGGAAATTTCCAAACACATTGCTAAAATTAATACATAACCTAGATCAAAACATAACCGCTTAGATTTGCCATGATTGTCATCTGTTTGGGTATGTTTATTGACTCTGCCACAGCTGTGCAAGTGAACCTGAAGCCCAAGATGGTCAGCATGGGGACACAAACTTTCACCCCCCTCACTAGTCCTGACCCAACGGATGGAGAAGATGATCTCTCTGTCATCAGTGATGCATCATGGGTACCAGGAGACCAGATGTCTGAGGAGGATGAGGAGGTGTTGTGTGAGGAGCCATCTCAAACTTGTGACCCCCACCAAAAGTGAGATAATTTAAAGCCAACATAGACCAACTTTGAATTTTCATTTTCGTGCATCTGACACGAAAATGTCAGATGCACTCTTTTTTGTTGTAGTGGCATTGACAAATTCATTGTTTGCCAAGAGGAGCTCATGGCCCTGTTTGCCATCTGTCCGGCCTGTTGTGAGAAGTCAGATAGTAGAATCGTGCAGTAGGAAGGAACATTTGTTAAAATAGAGCAGGTAGGGTTTTGTTTACACTGCAGGCCATATCTGATTAGAAAATCAGAATATCTTACTAAAATCGAATAGCCCTGACTGTCTGCCCACATTGCTCATTGCAAGTGATCAGTGCATCCTCCTATCCACATTAGTTGCTATAACAGTCTAATATCTTGTGGATTTATAATGGCTAGCTTGGTTGGTGCTGACGTTGCTTCTTTTTCAAATTAGTCTTTCCAGTTAATTTACAATGTATGTACCAGGCTTGCTTTAGTCTGTGGGTTTATGATGCCATCATATTTGAGTGTTATACACTGATTGTCATGTTTTTTCTAAATATCTAGGTCTGTGCATGTGGCTACCAGCGTTTCTGGCAAAACCAGCCGATCCTAAACAGGAATATGCCAACCTGTAACCTCCTTTTAAGCGGGGCCATCCATTTCTCTGGATGTTTGGCCACCCAGACATTACGGATGATGACCCTGTTTGGCCTTCAGTGCATCAGCGCAAGCACTTTCTTTCGCCATCAGCGCCGTTACACCATCCCCGTCATCATTCAGGCCTGGCAGAACGAGCAGGCCAAGAATTTTAGTGACCTCAAGGCAATGGATGGAGGCCTAGTTGTTGCTGGTGACTGCAGGTAAAGCAGAATTTGTTGATTCTATGCTAGCTGCCACTAAGGGGTATGAACTTTAATAATCTCATGTCATTGTTAATTTTGTATCCTAATACTGTTCTCCACACTTTGTTTGTGCGAGAGCTCATAGACCAGTTGCACTTTTTTTTTATTTGTTATCATGCAGGGCGGCTTTAGTTTACATTTGCAGATGTCATGGTGGATTGTCTTTACAGACACTGGTTATTAAAAACTTGAAACATAATTTTAATTTCTAATTATCCCCAGGTCAGATTCTCCAGGGCACTGTGCAAAGTACGGCTCCTACACATTGATAGAGGACAGAGTAAACAAGGTGGTTGATGTTCAGCTTGTTCAGGTAAGCCTGATGTTATTAGACAGAAAGAAATGAACTCTCTGCAATTTGTTAAATGGACTGCATCTTAATATAGCACTTTTCCACGTGTACAACCATGCATAGGGCTACACTTACACTTATATTATGTTGCAGAGCTCAGAGGTCCCCAACAGCTCTTGGTGTGAGATGGAGGGGCTCAAGCGCAGCATCGGCTTGCTGAGGCGGAACGACCTGCATTTGTCAACCCTCATCACAGACAGACATCGCCAGGTATTTACAAAAAGAAAAATAATGTCGATTTATGAATTTCACTGAGGCTGGACGTGGCCAGACAGTGCAAGCATCCACAAAAGTTTGCTCTTTACTCCTTAGGTTGCCAAATGGGTGAGAGAAGAGCTGTGCCCTGAAGGGACACAGCATTATTTTGATGTCTGGCACATTGGGAAAAGTATGTATCCATTGTTGGAACGTTTAAGCAGTTTTTGTTATTGCATTTCGATTAATACCATTTGTTCTAAACCAGGTCTGGGGAAGGCCTTGGATACAGCCTCAAAAGACAGACAGTGTGAACAACTACAGTTGTGGAGGCCAGCCATAGTAAACCACCTGTACTGGACTGCAGCCTCAACCCCTGATGGCAATCCAGCTGTGATGGAGGCCAAATGGAGAAGCTTGGTGAATCACATTCAGGACATCCACGACCATGACACCCCTGCCTTCTCCAGTTGCGCTCATGCCCCTCTGGAGGGGGATCAACGAGATAAAGAGTGGCTGGAACCAGGTACAGTACACAGTATGTGGCATTATGAATGCTCTACAGGGTTTCCATTTAAATCATTATTTCATACTCTGGGGATCTCATAACATTCTGTTTACTGTAAATATGTTGGCTATAATTCATATGCAGGACAATTTCATGTGTTTCCACTGGAGAAAAAATATCTGTCTATTTGTATGTCTGCTGTGTGTGTGCCTACCTATCTTGGTCTCTTGCAGGCTCAATGGCAGCAGTAAAACTGGAGGGTATCATCACAAGGACATCCTTACTGAAGGATGTTCGACAGCTGTCTCCGCAGCACCAGACTTACTCCCTTGAAGCCTTCCACTCCCTGATCCTGCACTTCGCACCCAAGCACACTGGGTTTTCATACCAGGGCATGTATAGCAGGTCAGTGCTGTCCAATGGAATAACAATGCCGTATTTGATCATACATACACCAGGTTTCGAAAGTGTTCTCAAATGTGTTATTCTGTAGGCTTCTCTTAGCGGCGCTGCATTACAACTAGGGATGGGCATTTGAAGAAATTTTCTTGATCGAGCATCGCTAGAGTTATCGATCAATTATCGATTAATCATTAACTTTTTTCTATGTTTTTTTTCTAATGTTTTTATCAATGAAATCTTTATTCCAACAATAATGTATGGGCCAAAATTAATACAATACAGTTAACTTGAAGACCTACAACTGTTTAACAGTTTTAAAATAATAAATACAGGCATTATAGGTTATAGGCCTATGCGGCGCTCGTAAAGTCCGAACAATGCGCCTACAGGCGCTCTTAAAGGTTTGGAAACGATTCAACAAGACTAAATCTGTAGCCTATTCCAATTACAATAAGTAGCGAACTTATCGGACAACAATAATCAAACAAAGGCAGTAGGCTAAAAGTGGGCATTAAACTGTATAACTGTTATGAAAAAAAAGGGGGGGGGAAAGGCCGACATATAATGCCTGCAGCCGGCGCGCGGAAAAGGCTCGCAACAAAAAGATGAGCCACCCATTTACAAACAATTGCATGAACTAGTCTATCTAAAAGCAATACCTTATTGAACATATATAAGGCTGGACTTGTTGCTAAAATATCAGTTTTGGCAAAATGTAACGACTCCAAGAGGCACCAAGCGGAGCGAGAGTCAACACATTAAGAAAGAAAAGAGCGACTCACATACGGTGGTGACTGTCGTCCATAGCATACAGTAACTCCAGCCTACATATTTTTGTTTAGGAATATAAGCATGTTAACATGCTCGGGGGTCAGACGCGAACGCAGCCTTGTAACTGTCAGTCCAGCAGCAGAAAACACCCGCTCTGACGGGACCGAAGTTGCGGGGATGCAGAGGTATTGTCGCGCTAACTTTGACAGCCTGGGGAACCTTCTTCCATTCACTTTCCACCAGTCGGCAGGGTTATATTCAATTAAATGCTTCAAGACTCACAGTATGCAACACAACGTCCTTTTAATCGATAACAATATAAATTGATCGACGCATTTCTTAACGATCAATTATCGAGCATCGATTAATTATGCCCATCCCTAATTACAACCATAATGCGAACAGAGAGACCGCACGAAGAAGCGATGGTTTGGAGAGGTATAGCGTGCGATATCCACGTTTTAGAAAAGGTGCCTGGGTAGTTGTGCCATCAAAGAGAAGGCCTCATACGGTAGGCAGTGTCATGCAGTTCTATCATATTTTGACATTAGCGCACAAGACATCTGTGACATCGATCTTTATACAGTATTTTATCATTATTATGTCTGCAGGTTATGCAACGTCATTAATCGAGGCTCTTCGGGAGAGCTACATGGATTCACCCAAGGCTCTTCAAGAGGTTAGCGCCAATTTGTCAGCCTGTGCACCCGCCCCCATCGCCAAATCCTTCAAACAAATTCCCAAGGAGGAGGCCGTCAGCCTCTATCTAGCCCAGCAGTCATGCTACAAAAAATTGAATTAGCATAGTTTTTTTCCCCACACAGGCCAATCATTTAGTTGTGAGTATGTATATATGTATATAGTAAGTATATGTTATTTTATTTGGTGGTGGTTTTCTGTATGCCGCATGTTTTGTTTTCTCTTTGTGTGCTGTTTATTGCTTGGGTTTTTTGATTGTTCCAGGAAGTTTATTATAACCTTACATTTTAACCCCTTGCGCTGACCCTAACATCTGTCGACTAACATTATCTCTTGGTTATTTTTGGCTGTAACCCATTCATTCCTTTATCAGCATCACCATGGTTACCGCCTCACTGCATGTCGCATGTTTTGTTTTTATTGCTTGGGTTTTTTACTTAGTTGTGTGCACAAATCATTCCTTTACAGCTCCATTTGCCCCATAATTCATAAAAAAAATTGTAAGAATCCGAAAGGGACCTCTGTGTGCGCTTTTCTCTTGGATCACTATGCGTCTGCTCTATGTGATATCATTGCATGTATGTGTCCGTGAGTGAGTGAGAGAATGTGCTGTGTGAGTGCTGACCCTCAGGTAAGACCACACTATTGCACGATTATTTTATGTTGGTTTCTTTGTGCCTAACCCTTTTTTTCTTGATTTGTTTACTTTATCAGGCCTTTCAACCTGTCCCTTTTTTCAGTAATCGATCCCCATTACTTGGGATGACCTAATAAACTGTTTTTATATGAATTCACATGTTCTGTGTATTTTATAACATTTTAAAGGCGGTTGAGCGATCGCAACACAACTAGCATGAGTTAATTCTTGAACTGAAAAATAATTGTATTCATGTTGTATGTGCCAATATGGTTTTTATTCTTCATCCAAACGAGGCCATTGAAAGCCATGATAGGTCTGGTCACCACTCTGAAATTGTTGCCTGATGGCTGAAACCAGACAGGAGGGTAGAGGCTTCCTTATATGCAGGCCAAGAACTCCATAAGCCCATCGTATAGCCTGCCTGTATGCAGTGTACCGGTATTGCCTAGGGAAATAGGTTGGAAAATAAAAAAATTGCATGCATGTTTATTGTCTATGCAACACATCTCTAGTCGCCTAAAGGTACGGCCACACCAAACGCGTCACCTGCGTACCACGCGTATAAAATCGGCAATTTTTCCATAGGGAAGCATTGGTGTAAAGGTACGGCCACACCAAACGCGTCACCTGCGTACCACGCGTATAAAATCGGCAATTTTTCCATAGGGAAGCATTGGTGTACGCGCGTATGAGGTGCGTACAGCGTATCATGCGTACCAAGCAACATTTTACTCGCTGTAGGGGCGTATGAGGCGCGTACATATACGCGCGTATATATACGCGCGCACATATACGCGCGTACATGTACGCGAGGAGTTCAAAAAATTGAACTTTTTATGCTCATACGCGCCGCAATAGCCAATCAGCGTTGAGCTTGACCCGACGTCACTGGCAGAGAGTAGTGAGCTTGGACAGAAGCATACGGCCGACATCTTTCTTTATTCTGTGTGGAACTAGTAACATAGTTACGCCATTAAATGCTTTTATGGAAACATTTCTAGCGAGAAATGTGCATTTTACTTTCATAATGTTCGCTCGGTGAATGTGAAGGATGTTTGGTTTGATAGTTATGACGAAGAGGGAACGCTCCGTTCACTTGCATGGACAGAGTCTCTGGTTACTAAAGCAACCTCAACGTCTTGGCGGACTATATATCTGCTGATCAACACTACGAATGCTGGAAACACACCAGACACACCATGTGAAGTTATTTAACCCGATTATTGTTATTTATATCCGAGATTACTTAATCTAACCCGATCTAAACTCTATCACCCAAACACGGCGACGTTTGGGTTTCCTACCTCGGACTCCAGAGCAGCCATGTCCATGGCAGCCACGGCCGGCAACTTTCTTTATTCTGAGTGGAAATAGTAACATAGTTACGCCATTAAATGCGTTTATGGAAACATTTCTAGCGAGAAATGTGCATTTTACTCTCATAATGTTCGCTCGGTGAATGTGAAGGATGTTTGGTTTGATAGTTATGACGAAGAGTGAACGCTCCGTTCACTTGCATGGACAGAGTCTCTGATTGCTAAGCAACCTCAACGTCTTGGCGGACTATTTCTCTGCTGATCAACACTACGAATGCTGGAAACACACCAGACACACCATGTGAAGTTATTTAACCCGATTATTGTTATTTATATCCGAGATTATTTAATCTAACCCGATCTAAACTCTATCACCCAAACACGGCGACGTTTGGGTTTCCTACCTCGGACTCCAGAGCAGCCATGTCCATGGCAGCCACGGCCGGCAACTTTCTTTATTCTGAGTGGAAATAGTAACATAGTTACGCCATTAAATGCGTTTATGGAAACATTTCTAGCGAGAAATGTGCATTTTACTCTCATAATGTTCGCTCGGTGAATGTGAAGGATGTTTGGTTTGATAGTTATGACGAAGAGTGAACGCTCCGTTCACTTGCATGGACAGAGTCTCTGATTGCTAAGCAACCTCAACGTCTTGGCGGACTATTTCTCTGCTGATCAACACTACGAATGCTGGAAACACACCAGACACACCATGTGAAGTTATTTAACCCGATTATTGTTATTTATATCCGAGATTATTTAATCTAACCCGATCCAAGCTCTATCATCCATCCAAACACGGCGGCGTTTGGGTTTCCTTCCTCGGACTCCTTAAATGGTCAGATACGCGCGTATCTGACCATTTTTGACACAAAATGGTCAAGCAACATTTTCGCTGCGTTACGCACGTACATGGTACGCGAGGTACGCGCTTGGTGTGTTCGCACCTTAAGCGCGTATGAGGTGCGTACACGCGTATCATGCGTACCAAGCAACATTTTACTCGCTGTAGGGGCGTATGAGGCGCGTACATATACGCGCGTATATATACGCGCGCACATATACGCGCGTACATATACGCGCGTACATGTACGCGAGGAGTTCAAAAAATTTAACTTTTTACGCTCATACGCGCCGCAATAGCCAATCAGCGTTGAGCTTGACCTGACGTCACTGGCAGAGAGTAGTGAGCTTGGACAGAAGCATACGGCCGACATCTTTCTTTATTCTGTGTGGAAATAGTAACATAGTTACGCCATTAAATGCTTTTATGGAAACATAAATGCTTTTATGAAATGTGCATTTTACTTTCATAATGTTCGCTCGGTGAATGTGAAGGATGTTTGGTTTGATAGTTATGACGAAGAGGGAACGCTCCGTTCACTTGCATGGACAGAGTCTCTGGTTACTAAGCAACCTCAACGTCTTGGCGGACTATATATCTGCTGATCAACACTACGAATGCTGGAAACACACCAGACACACCATGTGAAGTTATTTAACCCGATTATTGTTATTTATATCCGAGATTATTTAATCTAACCCGATCTAAACTCTATCACCCAAACACGGCGACGTTTGGGTTTCCTACCTCGGACTCCAGAGCAGCCATGTCCATGGCAGCCACGGCCGGCAACTTTCTTTATTCTGAGTGGAAATAGTAACATAGTTACGCCATTAAATGCTTTTATGGAAACATTTTTAGCGAGAAATGTGCATTTTACTTTCATAATGTTCGCTCGGTGAATGTGAAGGATGTTTGGTTTGATAGTTATGACGAAGAGGGAACGCTCCGTTCACTTGCATGGACAGAGTCTCTGGTTACTAAGCAACCTCAACGTCTTGGCGGACTATATATCTGCTGATCAACACTACGAATGCTGGAAACACACCAGACACACCATGTGAAGTTATTTAACCCGATTATTGTTATTTATATCCGAGATTATTTAATCTAACCCGATCTAAACTCTATCACCCAAACACGGCGACGTTTGGGTTTCCTACCTCGGACTCCAGAGCAGCCATGTCCATGGCAGCCACGGCCGGCAACTTTCTTTATTCTGAGTGGAAATAGTAACATAGTTACGCCATTAAATGCGTTTATGGAAACATTTCTAGCGAGAAATGTGCATTTTACTCTCATAATGTTCGCTCGGTGAATGTGAAGGATGTTTGGTTTGATAGTTATGACGAAGAGTGAACGCTCCGTTCACTTGCATGGACAGAGTCTCTGATTGCTAAGCAACCTCAACGTCAAAAACCGATGCTTGTGTGGCGCTTGACATAGTTTCAAAGTTTATACCGTTTATACTCGGTAATACCGGTGTTGAGACGAGTGTATTACTCGTTGTGAAAATGTCCACACCGCAGCAACCCTAGTGAAAACCAGGACTTCCAATACAATTATATGAAACAAACATACATTTTCTAAAAATAGTAATGATTGATGTGACCGTTTAATGTTTATAACATCTGGTGCAACCATAGCCGCGAGAACGTATTCTCAGCAGGGGGTGCTGGAAAAAAAAACCTCAGCCTGCACTAGACTCGCAACTCGTTACATTGATAAAAAAGATATATAGCAGCGCAGCTCAATTACACCAGTGCATGCGCGCACAGTTGAAAATCGATCGTTGTGTTCACTTTCTTCACACCATGGTTCACATCCAGCTGCTCACAGAACAAGTTTAGCGCACCACCGCTACCCTCACACTTTTTCATATAACCTTTTTTCAGCACTAGGTCATATGAGCATTAAATAAATGCTGCGTCTCAAAATGCCTTGGACAGCAGCGAGGATGACTCGCTTTGCCACGGGCCGAAACAGTTCGGAGCGACCACAGCCAGAGCGAACACAGCGGGGCAGAGGAGTGTCAGGAATAGTCTTTGGTGTACACATCAGTACGGCCTATTTGCACTACTGTTTAGTGGCAATGCAGTGTTTTATTCTATGCCTTTTTATTTTCGTATATTATTTCAATGAATACAATTTATTTATTCATAAAAACAAGATCTGGTCTTCAAATCTTTTTTCCAAATATAGGTCGTCTTACAATGGGGTTTGTGTTTATATTCGGACCAATACGGTACAGCGGGCGCTCACATGACGTTAAGTATTTCCTGGTGCATAATGTGACGCTTCAGAACCTAAAATCCCGTTTCTCCCCGTTGACACGACAACACATAACCGGCGTTTTCAGAAATCTCCACTTTGGCCGGAGTTTTTAGAAATTATCGTTTTCTGTGATAAGACAGGGCCTTGGACAGGGGGTGTTGCAGCACCCCCAGCACCCCTACTTCCCGCGGTACTGGGTGCAACTTACAGCTGAATGTAGTGCCATGTTGTTAAACGAAAACCTACGCTAGCCTGGCTCGCTCTCGCGCATCTCTGTTCGCGCTCGTGCATGATTGCGCGTCCAGGTACTTGGAATGGGTGGAGTCAGAGTCAGCGTTGAAGGAGAGGGGGTAGGACCATTTGAGTTGTGTATTTTCAAAATCTGCTGGCGTTTCGCAAATCGCATACCCAACCTTTAAATAAATAAATGAATGATCATAATTCTGATCAACAGTTTGTTTACTATACATGTTTTTGACAACAGAATATGTACCACAACTTGATTATTCAACAGGTTATTTAAATGTTTACTGGCTGGTATTTATAGGAGTGATTCTAGGTTATAGGCCACTAATAGTAGATTATTGATCATGCGCTATTTTTTTATACTAAAATTGTTAACTCATCTGTTCTTTACGATTTGTATAATAAAAATCAGTTTTAGTAGAAAACAATTAGATGCAATGCCAATATTTCTAACAAAGCTAATATTCTAGATCATGAAGGGAATCTGCTTTCTGAATGACCTGGTTCGACCCAACATACATCTATTCTAATCTAGGGAACTGGAGTTTGTTCATAAAGCTAACTGCTATACTAAGCTCGGGGGTTTTCCTTTTACACCAACCCACTGTGCAACCAATCGCCTCCTGTCTAAACAAGCCCCGCCTTCTTCTTCAAGTCGCTCTGACGCCATGCTGGCAGGCGTAGGAAGTCAGCGCGGTTGGTGCCCAACAGGTTTTCGAAGTCCACATCGGAGAGGTACATCTGGCAACATACAAACAACACACTCAAAGATTTACAAACAACACGAGAGTCTGGGCTACATCTTAGATGCATTTTCCTTACAGCATTTTAGGATTGAATAGCCTGACCCCTGATGTTTGGTCGACCACTTTAGTGCTGTGCTACATCACTCTACTGGGGGTTGGACCCCTGGCCTCTTAGCAGCCACAGAGCCTTTCATAGCGCACACCTCTCCACACAGGGCTGCAGCAGCCTGCCCTGGGTCCGTCTCGCTGCCACTGGGTTGGAGTTGGTGTTTGATTCAGGGATCCAAAAATGACCCAGATTCAAACTGAACCAGATTCATAACTGATCCACATTGATAATGGATAACTGATCCCAATTCACTCTACACTCAACTCTAGCAAAGGTCCGTGCTACACACCACCTTGGTGGCTGCCGCACTCCACCTTTGACCTTTCTGGGTTTCTCCAAACACAAGGACGCAGGGTGGTGGCGTTAAAGCTGATGAATTGTTAAAAGATTGCCAAAACGGATCCAGATTCTTAACATGAATCTGGATACATTGATAACAGATCCTGATCTCTTCTGAACCAGGTCCATAACTGATCCAGGTTCCCTAACACAGTGCGCACCTCTTTCTGCCTGGGGTCCACTCCATTGGGCATCTCCTCCGGCTGCCGGTTGATCAGGTGCTCAGGGGCCATGTGGTGCTGGGAGACCCCAGAGGACTCCTCTCCCTGAGGGTCCCAGTTCGAGCCCCTGGAGTAGCAGGAGAACATCGTGCTGCCTGCTGAGGTGGGGGATTGGGGGGCGTCGCTGCCTGACCTGTTCCCTGACACAACCCCTGATCCATACCCTGGCCCTGTTCCAGCCCCTGATCCAAAACCTGGCCCTGATCCGTTACCAGGCCCTGAGCCATACCCTGGTCCTGTCCCTGTCCCAATCTCTGACCCAATCCCTGATCCATTTCCTGAACTGAACCCTGAACTAACCTCTGTCCTGTACCCTGACCCCTGCCCTGACATATTCCCTGACCCCTGCCCTGAAACAGACCCTGACCCGTACCCTGACCCTAGCTCTGATCCTTGCGCTAACCCGTATCCGGCAACAACCCCTGATCCTTGCCCTGATCCTGATACAACCCTGGTCCCATACCCTGAACCTTGCCCTGACCCTTGCCCTGACCCGTACCCTGAAACAGCCCCTGTCCCATACACTGACCCTGGCCGTGAGCCCGGGGATAGGTTCATAGAGAGGCTGGACTTGGCCCTCTGACTGGATGGGCTGGATGGGTTGGCCGGACTGGAGGCTCTTGGGGACAGCCTTCCCCCTTGGGTCATGTAACCTGGAGGGGTACCTACTGGGCCCCCCTGGGCGCTGTATGACGAGCCCCCATTCCCGTTTGTGAACCCAACAGGGTTCTTACTGAGATTGGCTTTGTTGAGGTCCTACAAACAAGAAGGCGTGACAGACGTATCAGATGGGTGAAGACTGAGGTACATGACTGGGGAATAATTAGGGCTAGGGTTAGCGTAAGGGTTAGTGTTAGCATTAGTGTTAGGGTTAGCGATAGTGTTAGCGATAGCGTTAGCATTAGGGTTAGCGTTAGGGTTAGGGTTAGCTTTAGGGTTAGCGTTAGGGTAGCGTTAATGTTATGGTTAGTGTTAGGGTTAACGTTAGCGTTAGCGATAGTGTTAGCATTAGGGTTAGCGTTATGGTTAGCGTTAGGGTTAGTGTTAGAGTTAGCATTAGGGTTAGCGTTTGCGTTAGGGTTAGTGTAAGGGTTAGCGTTAGCGTTAGGGTTAGGGATAGCGTTATTGTCGGGGTTAGCGTTAGGGTTAATCCATCACTTACGACAGTGATCACAGACGGAGACCCTGCATCACTCAGCTCCTTCTTCATCTGCTCATAGGAGTTCCCTCCCTGTTGAGACACCAGGGCTTCTGTTCAGTTAGTATAATCAGTTATAATGCAGCAGATATCCAGAGGAGATCAGACTTCATCATTTGTTTTCCCCAATGCTCTCAAACTGTGTTCTGCGTGTTTCCCTGTTTTATCATCCTAGAAATCCATGTGAGGTGAGAAGAATACTATGACTGTTGGTCACATGGTTAAAATTGAGTTAAAGGATTGATCCAAGCGTGGTTAGTACGCTTGGATCAATCCTGGCTGGGGTCTCCTTAGGGACAAGGTGAGAAGCTCAGCCATCCGTGAGGAACTCGGATTAGAGCCGCTGCTCCTCTGCCTAGAAAGGAGTCAGTTGAGCTGGTTCATCTGGTTAGGATGCCCACTGGGGCATCCCAAGGGAGGTGTTCCAGGCACATCCAGTGAGGAGGAGGCCTCGGGGAAGACCCAGGACTAGGGGGAGAGGCCGACCCCGGATAAGCGGTTTTGAAGATGAGATGAGGAGGATCTTAAAGGTGACATACATATATATATATATATATATATCCATATACCATACCACCAGGTTTGAGTGTGATTAGAAGCCGTTTTTTTGATCCGGCATACATGGTGAACACGCCCACTTGTGATGTCAGAAGAGGCAGAAATTCAAAACGGCTTGTAACGGCTAATCACACACACACCTGGTGGTATAATATGTCACTTTTAAACAAACTTACTTAGTGAACCTTATTTTTGAGCTCCATGTCATAACACAGCAGGGAGGGGTTAGGCCAGGATTACCAGGCTCTTTGAAGATTCGAACCCAGAGCCTTTCTGCTGGGAATCCAACATCCTCCTGACCAGCGCCCTCCCCCTTGGCCCCCCTACTCACGCTCCACTTGTGGGGGTCCCAGGCGTTGAACCAGCCGGTGAAGGTGGGGGGTTCGTAGCCCTGCTTGACAGAGATGAGGGGCGTGTCAAGGTCGCGTCCCGCCGGGTGGGTTCTCAGGTAATCAAGAGCGCTGTTGACGGCCTCCTGGGTCTCGTGCTGATTGGCCGAGCTGCCGATCCACAGGAAGACCTAGAGAGTGTGGAGCGGGGGAGAGAGACAGAGACCAACACAGAGAGAGACAGAGAGACAGAGAGACAGAGAGAGAGGGAGAGAAAATAAAGGTTTGGTTCATGCATAAAACTCTTTGGGGCTTTATTTAATAATGAATTGAATGTGAAGATGTGAAGGTGTGAAAACATTCTCAAACTTCAGACGCTGGCCTCCCTTTCCTTTTCCCCTGAAAAGAGAAGCAGACAGGACCTCCAGGATGGAGGCTTCAGGCTGGGGAGGAGCTCACCTCCTCCCAGGTGTCCAGCAGCATGACGTCCTCCTCGTCCAGGTCCGTCTGTGTGAAGTCGTACACCTCCTCCATCTGGAAGCGGCCCGTCTGATTGGAGCACTCAAACAGCCGGGGGGCGTGGAGAGGCACCTCCTTCTGCAGCCTGCAGATTGACCAGAGCATCGCGTCTTAGTTTTGGTGAGACACGTGTTCTGTGACAGGATGAAGGTCACGCGCTCTCTCCTTCTGGAACTTGTCTGTATTTCCATCTCGTTGATACATTTCTGACCTAACTTCAAGTTGCAGCATCAGGAAAAGACGGATGTTTGGTTCTATGGGAGACATAGACGTTTGTAGTTCACCAATGTGGTAGTAATACATGATTAAAAACGTGTGCACAGTTTAAAATCCTGCACAAGGAATCCTTAAATTAATCCTGATTAAAAAGAATCATAGAAAACCGTTCGACACAGAGTCTCGAGACCTTTCTGAAAGGCAATGCAGAAAACACAACATAGCTCATTGGAGGGAGGCAGGTCGAGGGAGGTGGATGCAGGTTGAGGCAGGCCGAGTTAGGCAGGGCCAAACAGGGGCTATCAGCTAAATAGACACAGGGACTCACATGTATTAATCTTTTTGGACCTGGTCAAGCTGTTCTAGATCTATTTCATCACACAAAACGCCTCCACAGCCAACGAGCGGTGAGAGTGTCTGGCGGCCGGCTGACTGTACCTCTTGTCCCTGGCGTACGGGGCCTTTCCCCCCAGAGCGACCCAGAATTCGGCTGGCTCCTGATCCTCCATCACCACCTGCTTGTCCTCCTTGGAGAGCACGTCGGACATGGCTCTGCCCATCAGGCGCTCATCTCCGCTGCAGCCCTGGGACACAGAACCAAGACACACAAACACACAAACAGAGTCACCACCGACATCGCAAGGGCTCCTGTTGTGGTGGCTGCAGCTGCTTCATCTCAGTCTGTGTCTGGGTTTGGCCCTGAGTAAATCACCATTAGTTTCAGAGTATCTAGCATCTAACTATCAATTACACACACACACACGTAAGCAGAGACACACGCATATGAACCAGAACCGGAGCGGTGCTCATCTCGGTAGAACCGAGAGGTGCAGAGCAGAACCGAGAGGTGCTCACCCTGTAGAACCGAGAGGTGCTCACCCTGTAGAACCGAGAGGTGCTCACCCTGTAGAACCGAGAGGTGCTCACCCTGTAGAACCGAGAGGTGCTCACCCTGTAGAACCGAGAGGTGCTCACCCTGTAGAACCGAGAGGTGCTCACCCTGTAGAACCGAGAGGTGCTCACCCTGTAGAACTGAGAGGTGCTCACCCTTTAGAACTGAGAGGTGCTCACCCTGTAGAACTGAGAGTTGCTCACCTTTAGAACCGAGAGGTGCATACAGTTAGAACCGAGCGGTGCTCACCTTTAAAACTGAGCGGGCTCACCTTGCCATACCACAGGTAGCTGGTGGCGGGGGTCTTTAGCAGAAACACGTCGTTGGTGTTGAGGGAGGAGGCGCGCGCCGGCACCTCGGTGGCCTTGGTGTTCAGCTCGCTGGTCCCGCGCACCTGGAAGAGACGCGTGTCCGTGCTGGGGGGCGCCACGCCCGGCCGGCCCGTCCCACCCTGCACGCAAACACACACATGGAGACACTCGTATACCAATGTACACACACATATACAAATATAATTATGTACACCCATACACACACATACACGCACGCAAACGCATGTAGACACACATATGCATGTACACATACACATGCACACACACAAACACACACACACACATACATGAAGGCCGAGCATTAATAAAGAAACACACAGTCACACACATACACACAGCCAGACACACACTCGTATTTGTATATGGACATGGACAGTGGTTTGGGCGCACCTCGAACAAGATGAGCTTCCCTTTGAAGATGGCCAGGAAGTGTCGCGGCTCCTTGCCCATGACCACCCTGACCTGGACGGCCGCCCCCTGGAGGCTGTTGTCCACGTTCACCGCCTGGAAGGCACACGCTGTCACCTCGTCCCGGGTGGCGTGGCGGCCCTACCGCACACAATAAGGTCAGTGCTATGCTAGCCCACGCTATGTGCTACGCTAGCTGTAGAGCTCCTGTAGAACTAAGCGCTAGGATGAAATGCTGACCAAAACATTTGAAATAAACAAGGAAATAAATTAAACATTTAAAACACATGAATGACTACATATATGAAAGCAGAAATAAATGGAGAATTGGAGACAGAGCCAGCAGGGTAAGGGTGTGGGGAGCAGCCACCTGCCACATGTACAGGATATAGTGCTGCCTGCTGGACATCCGGTAGGAGTAGAGCACCAGGTAGCAGTCCCCTCCGTAGAACTGTCCGTAGCTGCTGGGCTTCACCTCGGCCAGCTCCACATTTTCAATGCGCCAGATCTGCACAGGGTGGGTTGCTGCCTTAGTGCCCATGAGCTTTACACTAGAGGGTGAACTGGTCAATTGTGGTTCATTTAAAAATGATGTGGGTGTGTGTGTGTGTCTGTGTATGTGTATGTGTGTGTGTGTGTGTGTGTGTGTGTGTGTGTGTGTGTGTGTGTGTGTGTGTGTGTGTGGGTGTGTGTGTGTGTGTGTGTGTGTGTGTGTGTGTGTGCGCCTGTCCATGTGTGTGTGTGTTCCCTACCTTCACGTCTCCTGAAGCGTCGTCAACCATGCGCTGCTGTGCAGCCAGTTCAGGGCGAGCGTGGAGCTCCATCACGTTGAACTTCACCTGCTCCACTTTGGCTGCAGGGGAGAGAGAGTGTCAGAGTTCTAGTTATAGTTCTACATTTAAATGTTAGAACTTTCATTGGAAAAACTTCTGTAAATAATTCTAACAACGTCTGCTGCTAGCCAGGGGCTTAGTGGTGAACACGAGGGGACGGTCTGGACGCCACACTCTACTTTGGTTCCCTAAATGTTCCTCTTACCATCAAATCACCTGAATGGGCAAATCCCCGCTCTCCCCCCCAGAAGGTTGTGTGTTCCATCCCCCCCTTCTTAGCCTAGACCCCATGACAGCTGAACTACCTCTTCAACGAGGGTGGGTCGTCACAGCACGTATGCGGGAAACTACAGTGCTGACTTATCCACGCGACACATAAACAGACAGGGCTACACACAGGAGCCTCTCCACCTCTGTCACGGTCCACGGCATGTTCTTGCACGCTGATCCTGCCGTGTTCAATAATCAATCACCATTGTTGAATGAACGCTGATGGTAACATTAAAAGATGCCGGGTGTCGGGTTTTAGTCTCTGACGTTGCACTCATCATGACTGTGATGGGTGGCCATTAGCCTGTTTACGTCACACAAAATTATCAGATCAGCTCTTTTGGAACTTCGACGGAGGAGAGGCTAAAAAAGTACCAGATACCAGGTACCAGTAACCTCATTCTGGTGATCCAAACGCAAAAAAAGGCAGGCGAAGTTGAGGCGAGTTGAGGTGGTACTGTCTGTGGAAGTGGTCATAAGTGTGTGCAGGGAGTACTCTAGGTATGTGTTGGGGTACCTATCCTCCCCGGGCTGTAGGTGTGTGTTGGGGGTACTCTAGGTGTGTGTTGGGGGTACTCTAGGTGTGTGTTGGGGGTACTCTAGATATGTGTTGGGAGTACTCTAGGTGTGTGTTGGGGGTACTCTAGGTGTGTGTTGGGGGTACTCTAGATATGTGTTGGGGGTACTCTAGGTGTGTGTTGGGGGTACTCTAGGTGTGTGTTGGGGGTACTCTAGGTGTGTGTTGGGGGTACTCTAGGTGTGTGTTGGGGGGACTCTAGATATGTGTTGGGGGTACTCTAGGTGTGTGTTAGGGGTACTCTAGGTGTGTGTTGGGGGTACTCTAGGTGTGTGTTGGGGGTACTCTAGGTGTGTGTTGGGGGTACTCTAGATATGTGTTGGGGGTACTCTAGGTACTCTAGGTGTGTGTAGGTGTTTTGGGTGTACTCTAGATAAGTGTTGGGGGTACTCTAGGTGTGTGTTGGGGGTACTCTAGATATGTGTTGGGGGTACTCTAGGTGTGTGTTAGGGGTACTCTAGGTGTGTGTTGGGGGTACTCTAGGTGTGTGTTGGGGGTACTCTAGGTGTGTGTTGGGGGTACTCTAGGTGTGTGTTGGGGGTACTCTAGGTGTGTGTTGGGGGTACTCTAGGTGTGTGTTTGGGGTACTCTAGGTGTGTGTTGGGGGTACTCTAGGTGTGCGTTATACCTATTCTCCCCTTGGTGTAGGTGCTGCCGAGGCCCATGGTCTGGTTGGTCTCCCTCCAGGACTGGAACAGGTGTTTAAAGATAGCCGACTCGGCTCCCTCACTCATCACCTCCACGTTGGTGGTGGCTGGGTAGCTTTTGGCTTTGATAAAGCCCTGGGTGGAGAGGAGGGACACGATTCAATTGTATCACGTATCTTTGGCAGACGGTGGTTTAAAATAGTAATGCAAGAAAACAATTTGAAATATTACTATTTAATAGTAAAGGGAAAAACAACAAATGTGTCATTGTTCTTCATTTATCATGGTCATATTTTCATCCCATGATTGCTCATCTATAGATGGGAGATGTGTTGTCTAAACACTGACTTAGACCCGCCTCCCCCCCCCCCCCCTCCCCGTTCAACTCTTCACATATGCAGCCAGGTCATGTTATGTATGTTATTTATGTGACCCTTCCCAGAGCGGACATCTTGGCTCTAGACGCTAGAGGATGTGTTTATATTGAGACTACAATTGTTCAAAACTCAATCCAGACAACGTTCCCCAGGAGGCCGCTGGGTGAGCCAGGTCAGTTTGAAGCTCCGCCTCTCACCACCGCACTGCTGAGGGCGGAGCGGCGCTCCACCGGGGACGCCTGGCGGCCCTTCCACACCAGCAGGCTGGAGCCGCCCTGGTCCACCAGGTAGCAGTCCTGGGGGAGAGAGAGAGGTAGGGAGAGAGAAGTGGAATAGGGGAAGAATAAGAGAGGGGCAGGGGGAGAGAAAATTAGGAGAGAGAGGGGGGGGGGGGGGGGGGACAGAGAGAACGCACCATGTATTTAATTATGTAGGAAAGAAATACCCTGAAATGTACTTGACATGAGCTGTGATACATGTTACACATGGTGTGAGGAGGAGTGTGGAAGGGGGAGGTGGAGGAGGAGGAGGAAGGGGGGAGGAAGAGGAGAAGGAGGAGTGTGTGAAGGAGGAGGAGTGTGTGAGGAGGAGGAGGCTCACTGTGGAGTGCAGGAGGTCCTGGGTGAGGGGCTGGGATGCCACCTCCTGGACCACCAGCTTGCCGCTGTTGTCCGTCACACTGAGGAAACACACTCTTTACTATAAATGGTCCAACAGAACTAGGGGGTCATTTATCTGGGAGAGGAGTCTCAAGCCCTCCGATCTGGTCAGAGGGGGACTAGAACGATGGACCCCGGATTCCACCCCTATACCAAAATACACCAAGTTCTTAAATATGACATTTCATACATTTATATTAGCTTGGGCTCTCTGGTTGGATGCAAGTTGTACAATGACAATGAAATGGAGTCTAAACTAATCTAAACCAAAGGAAATGAGCGCCCCCTGGTGGTGAGTGGGACGTAGCCCACTCTTCCCCCTGGTGGTGAGTCTGGGGTAGTGCAGTCCTCACTGGTAGAGCTTCACGCTTTGGTGCTGCGCTTTGTTGCGGCTGTCGTCCGGAACAGCGTCTTTCATCTGGCCAGTCCTCTGGCCCAGCACCGCCATCATGGTCTTCATCAGCTCCGGAGAGTCTTCCTCGTCTGACCCCTCAACCACGTTGATCTGGGCCCGGCCCCCCCGCTCCCGGTCCCGGATGTCCTGTGCCAACAGGACCGCCTGAAGAATCCAGGAGACCAATCAGAACCCTTCTATAGACCGCCTGAAGAACCCAGGAGACAATCAGAACCCTTCTATAGACTGCCTGAAGAACCCAGGAGACAATCAGAACCCTTCTATAGACCGCCTGAAGACACCAGGAGACCAATCAGAACCCTTCTATAGACCGCCTGAAGACACCAGGAGACCAATCAGAACCCTTCTATAGACCGCCTGAAGAACCCAGGAGACCAATCAGAACCCTTCTATAGACCGCCTGAAGACACCAGGAGACCAATCAGAACCCTTCTATAGACCGACTGAAGACCCCAGGAGACCAATCAGAACCCTTCAAAGGTCATCCAACTGCTGCTCTCGAGGCCAGTTGAGACCAGTAGAGACGAGGTAGAGACCAGTAGAGACCAGGTAGAGACCAGTAGAGACCAGGGAGAGACCAGTAGAGACAAGATATAGACCAGATAGAGACCATTAGAGAAGAGGTAGAGACGAGGTAGAGACCAGTAGACAAAAGGTAGAGACCAGTAGAGACCAGTTCCGACCAGGTAGAGACCATTAGGGACCAGTAGAGCCCAGTAGAGCCCAGTGGAGACCAGGTAGAGACCAGGTAGAGACCATGTAGAGACCAGTAGAGATCAGTAGAGACCAGGTAGAGACCCGAGAATCATTCTCTCTATCTACCTGCTATGATGTCATCCCTCTCTTTCAACCCCATTTCCTGTCCCTCTACTCGCCCATTTCAGCACAAGAAAGCCCATAAAATAAATCTACATCTATATCTATCAATATATGTATACATAAGCAACCTTTCTATTGTTAGACCTCATACAAATGTACAGGGTAATGAACTGCTCCTCATTGCCTCTCCTTTGTTTCCATGCGGTCTCCTACAGTAACCCCCATAAGGCAGTGTGGTTGGGTCCAGCGCCCTGAGCCGCCCCCTTTGGAGGGAGTGTGTCGGACAGACCTTGAGCTTCTCTCTGCGGTTGCTCTGGTGCCCGTTCCACTGGATGATGTTCTTCCCCATGTCCAACAGGAAGATGTCCCCTTTGTTGAAGCTGTTCCAAGACACGTCCACCTGGTCCAGAGCACATTGAGTCTCAATGTTGGAGCCATTACGGAAATATGGCAATAATGGAATGGAAATAATAATAATAATAATTTATATAACTATGGTTAAATTGAGTTTGTATTCTGTCTGGCTCCCCCCGTACGTCTTTTCTATTATTGCATTCATTCAGTTACTGAAGGGATTTATTTCACCTGCGGGAATGTGACACAAACGAGAGTGAGACGGGGAAGCGGGCAGTTTTTTGACCTCAAATGTTTGTTGAAAAGTATAGTTATCAAGACGAATAATTTTTGTTTGAAGCTTTATTAAATTAAGCATTTTTGTTTAAACTTCGAATCAGATTGCTTTACTTTGGTTTTGGATTGCGCGTCGCCTACCCAACTCCTATAGTGGCTTCTTATCTTGGCAATAAAGCCACTATACCCACTCTATGCTCATTGAGCTACGATGTCAGTGTTAATGATGGTTTGACAAACATCATGGCACTGAACTCCTGTGGCTTTAAGAAGGACCAAAGAGCCCCCATGAGGGGCTGGCCCCCGGGACCCCCCAGGCTCCCGGGACCCCAAGGCGCACGGTGGCCCCCCATGCTCCGGGGGGCCTCCGGCTTCACGTACCTCCGTCGCCGTGACGTTCTTGCGTCCCTTGACACGCAGCAGGCGCAGGACGCTGTAGCAGTTGGTCTCCACGTGCTGGAACCCGGACGCCACCCCACCCTTCTTGTAGCTGGGAGGGGGGAGACGAGCATTAAGGGAGGGAGGGGGGAGACGAGCATTAAGGGAGGGAGGGGGAGACAAGTATTAAGGGAGGGAGGGGGGAGACGAGCATTAAGGGAGGGAAGGGGGAGACGAGCATTAAGGGAGAGAGGGGGGAGACGAGTATTAAGGGAGGGAGGGGGGAGACGAGCATGAAGGAAGGGAGAGGGTGCACTCGGATGAGTAGTACTGGCACTGGAAACCAGTTGAAGGCAGGAGTAGCAGAATACAGAGTTGAATGAACAACGTGGGTTATTTCTGTCCAAGTGACTTCATAAGAAGAGGATGAGAGAAGTGAAACCAATCTCAGACTGAGCTGAACTGTGTGTGTGTGTGTGTGTGTGTGTGTGTGTGTGTGTGTGTGTGTGTGTGTGTGTGTGTGTGTGTGTGTGTGTGTGTGTGTGTGTGTGTGTCCATGTGTGTGTGTGTGTGTGTGTGTGTGTGTGTGTGTGTGTGTGTGTGTGTGTGTGTGTGCGTGTGTGCGTGTGTGTGTGTGTGTGTGTGTGTGTGTGTGTGTGTGCGTGTGTGTGTGTGTGTGTGTGTGTGTGTCTGTGTCTGTGTGTGTGTCTGTGTGCGTGTGTGTGTGCATATGTGTGTGTGTGCGTGTGTGCGTGTGTACGTGTGTGTGTGTCCTCACATGAGGCCGTTCTTGAAGTAGCTCCTGAAGGAGGGGGACTCGGCCCCCTGGACCTGGCGGTGCTGCACCGGGCTGCCCCCCAGGCTCTCGTCCAGCTGGGTCACCAGGATGGCCGCAGCCCCCTGCTCGTCTTGGGAGGAGGAGCCCCCGATCCAGTAGTGGATGTCAGCCGCCCCGCCCGCCGAGCGCTGCTGGAGGACACAAACACACACACACACACACACACACACACACACACACACACACACACACACACACACACACACACACACACACACACACACACACACACACAGAGGGAGAGAGGAACACATCACACATACATAAGGAGAGAAACCAGCAATGTCGGTCCAGTACTCACATAGAGTCCAGTACTCACGTAGATCATCAGGTAGCAGAACCAGTACTCAGAGGAACAAGTAGCAGAACCAGTACTCAGAACAGCAGGTAGCAGAACCAGTACTCAATGCAACAAGTAGCAGAACCAGTACTCAGTGCAACAAGTAGCAGAACCAGTACTCACGTAGAGCATCAGGTAGCAGAACCAGTACTCACGTAGAGCACCAGGTAGCAGTCTCCCTCGAAGAAGTTCCCATAGCCCTGAGGCGGAACAGGAACCATTTCCATGTTCTGGGGGAACACAGCATGTCATTACTAAGGAGAGACTAGCATCTCTAAACACCTCTTCAAATGGTTGAAAATGTGACCCATTCAGAGCCACGCATAGATACGCAAACACACACACACAACAGCCAATTGGGCGGTAGACTCACGTTGATGGTCCATATCTGCAGACCTGGTTTGCGGCTTACGTTGGGAAAAAGGTTTGGAGCTGGGTCAGCCATCCCGCCGGACTACAACACAAAATCTACAAGTCGGACTGGATAAACAGCACCGTCTTCACACTGGAACTACAGGTGTTCAGACTGAATTAAACAGCATCTGGATCTTGCAATTTAATATTTTAGCAAATATTTTGCATTTCGCATTCAAGACGGCCATATGAATGGGTCAATTAATTATTTATTGTTTCATAATAATTATTATTTACTTTTCTTCAGGATGTTTTAAAAAGGCCAATAAATGATAACATTTATAGAAGAGGGATTTTGTAATCCTGGAAGGTGATTTTTTAAATATACATAATATATACTTTTATTATTTTTTATTATCCTTATTTGCTCAAGTTTACAAAGTAGCTTCTTCCAAAATACCACTAACTCCGCTATTAATACTGCATGTAGTACTCAACATCCACTGAGTAATTCACAGTACCAGCTCAACGCGGTGTGTATGTATGGGTGGTGTGGACCTAGGAGTGTCCCTTAATACCTGATCGAACCACTCTTTAAAGAACCACTGACTTTTTTTTAAATTATATTTTTTATTTAGTTGAAAGGGACAATGCTCATTGATTGACCAACAAGTTTCTTGCTGTAAATAAGCCAGAGTTAGCTGCAAATGCTAATTTCTATCTGTTGTCCCTAGCGAGATCTTAAAAGGCAAAACACATAACTGATCAAATATAAGCGATCAAAAAGGAATTTGAAAAAGAATAAGTTTCTCTTTTAAGAACCACTGTCTCTCTTTAAAAAATCCACTCTCTCTTTAAATAACCACTGTCTTTCTTTAAAGAACAGACCGTCTCACTTTAAAGAACCACTATTTCTCTTTATAGAACAGGCTTTCTCTCTTTAAAGAACCGCTGTCTCTCTTTAAAGAACAGGCTGTCTCTCTTTAAAGAACAGGCTGTTTCTCTTTAAAGAACAACTGTCTCTCTTTAAAGAACAGGCTGTCTCTCTTTAAAGAACAACTGTCCCTCTTTAAGGAACAGGCTGTCTCTCTTTAAAGAACTGTCTATCTTTAAAGAACAACTGTCTCTTTTTGAAGAACAGGCTAACACCTTGTAAGGACAGATGTGTACAGAAGGCTAGCAGAAAGCGTTGAAACATAAAAAAAATAAGGTACCTTGCTGATCAATCCAAACCTTTATTTAAATCAGTGGAAGTGACAGAGCCAGGATTGTGTGTAAGTCGTTAACTATGAGAACCCTTTTACACCTCTGGAGCAGCACGCCATGTGAGGAGTGAATGCAACCCCGCTGACCAGTAGGTTGCCATGGCAGCTGATAAATAGGTGTGGTGCTTTGAGGTGAGCAACACCGACTGGTCACCTACATCCAGGATGTGGACCACACCCCTAGGATCAATACCCTCTCACTCAGGGTACGAAGGGAACCTGATAAAGGACGTGACTCACCCAGGGAGCAAACATACACAGAGAGATTGATTCTTAAGCAGGCTCACGACAAAAAAAAATGGAGTAGAGGTCACCAAGAAAACCAAAGGGATAAACTCTACATCTGAGTCCACAAGTGCTGAAGGTAGATGAAAGTTTTTCAACAACCATAAACCGGACCCCGGACAATGGGTCTGTGGTGCCTGATGAGCTGGTGTTTTATCATCTCAGGCGCGGAGCCCATTCAGCTCATTCAATTGTGTTCCCCAGCCACTCCCAGTGAGGAGCCTGTTATACTGGGTTGATTGTTACTCCACCAATAAGCAGAATGTTTCCATTCCTCTTGGTTTATAACTGTATGACATCTCCAAGAATCCTCCCCTCATCCTATATAAGGAGGGAAAATATAGGATAAGAGGATTCATACTCCCCCCGCCACACACACACACGCACGCACGCACGCACGCACGCACGCACGCACGCACGCACGCACGCACGCACGCACGCACGCACGCACGCACGCACGCACGCACGCACGCACGCACGCACACACACACACACACACACACACACACACACACACACACATACGCACACACACACATGCAAACACACACACACACACAAACATACACGCACACACATTAACACATTAACACACACACACACACACATTGAAGAAATACTTGTAATAAGTGCTCATAAGGGCCGATGTCAAAGTCAGCTCAACGTGCAAACAGGTTGGCTTCAACTAAAGTAGTACATTATAAATGCAAATACACATAAACAGGCAATCAATTTGAAACAAGGGCCATGGTCCAAAACATATAATTCTTACCTTTGATGGACGAAGAAGGTCCTGGTGGCTCACCTCTGTGCTGACGCTAGGATGGACTCACAGGAGGACAGAGGGACAGACAGAGGAACAGACAGAGGGACAGAGGGAGACCAACAGACAGAGGCAGACTGTGTGTATCAGCTCTGTCTCTGAGCTTCCAGCTCGGTTTGGTGTGATTTATGGCAAATCGGGTTGGGTATTTCTCTCCACCCAGGTAGGAGTACACCTGCTCTCTCTCTCTCTCTCTCTCTCTCCCCCCCTCTCTCTCTCCCTCCCTCTCCCTCTGATTTCCATTGTTTCCTAGTTAACAATGGACTGCCCATTCCAAAGGCCGTGGCCCAGTGGCTCCCTGAGGGCTGAGCTCACCATGGGAGGGGTGGAGGGGGGTGGAGACTGGGATCAGGACATGGGTGGAGGCTGCTGACGAGGACGGCCATAAGCCTGTCTGTGACGATGTCCCCACTCAGAACATTGTTCCCAGCGTTCTCATCTCCGACCAAACGCCTGGAACAAGAAGTCCCAAATGAGCGTTATCCCGAGAGAGAGGGCGGGACTTTGAGTTACAGGGATTTAGCTGCTAGAGGCGAGAGACAGGGCGGGACTTCCAGTAAACACATGATTCAAATATTACCATGTCAAGTTATTTGTCATGAAACCCCATGTTATTCTTCTTGCTGTTGTTGTTGTTGTTGTCATGTTCTTTTTCATCTGTCGCCAGGCACGGTTAACGAACCGCGGAAGGAAGAGATGGGAAATGGAGTTGGGGGTGGGAGACGGGATAACGGTCCGGTTGAGGATCCTTTCCCAGCACCACTAGGACCGCTCCACTACAACGGGGAGAACCACAGACTCCTGAGTGATCTTCAAGAGGAAACCGTTGATTCCATTTGAAAATCAATCTGGAATCAGTTAATTTAATCTCAAGATCCATCTTTGTTCAACTGGTTCCTTTCAATCAGGGTCCTTGATGGATCAGAAGAGGGATATCCTTTTATTTTTTATTAGAAAGTCTCCCTTTAGATCTGTACTTGATCAGCCAATGAAAAGTTGACATAATTAGCTTGTTTCTTTTGATGCGTACTTTGAAAAATATGTTTCGGTCGAGTTTTCACTGTCAACCACATGACATGTCATTGTGACATTGTGCATTGTGCAACTGATGCCTGCATTACATATAAAAAAAACCTTTGACTTCACTGACCAACTACTAGTAGTAGTAATACTAACTAGTAACTTGAATTACATTATATACATGGAAATTAAACTTCCATACAGCTGAAGATGATCAAGCATAATTAAGGAGGAACACCGATCTGAGCTCCATGAGGGCTCACTGAAGTCCCCAGACCTTCCTGCTGGGTGGAGGACACTGGTCTGACTCAACAGCCTGAATGCTGCGCTTATCACGTGGATCCAGGACAACCTTTACCACTCCTGCGGATAACGTTTTATAGGCGTCAAGACAACCATTTGAAGACTTTCTATCTCGGATCCAGACCGTGTGTATGAAGAATGGAAGTAGAAGGAGGATGATAAAGGTGAATGGCAATGAAGAGAAGTCCTCCTCACCGTTGATTCAGCCGCAGGTTCCTTGCTCTTAACCTTAACTATCAATCATCTCTTCTCTGATAGCCATTGTTGTCCTGGACACGGGGAACTTCACATAACGGCGGTTTGTGTGTTGTGTTTTCTGTTATTAAATACAAACTTTGGATAAAACAAATGAGCGATATTAATTTGATCATTATTAACAGCATACAGCATACGCATTATAAGAGTCAGACTTGTATTTATGTAAAACTCTGTATGTTTGCACGTCGATATAAACACAGCCATAACATAATTTCAAACCAGAGACACAAACATAGGAAATGACGAGACTGCAGGACTTAGCGTCAGATTGTGCAAAACTGCAACTTTAATAATGTCTTACAGTACGATTTCCACAGCATTCTTTACAATTCCCCAAGTACCTCGTACCCAATAAATACAATTCCATATGATATATGCTAGTTATTATACGTCTTCAATAGTCTAACATTAACATTGGGGATGATTCTGATGACATTACAAAAGGATTAACTGTCCAGCCAAGAAGATTTAAATTATGTGTTAAACAATTGTCAATCAAATATAGCAAATCAATAATCAAATCTTTACCAAATTTAGCCTTTTGTTTGTGAACTTGGACGGCAAATGGAAGTGGCCGCAGATTGTGACCAGATTCTAGGTTGAACACATATGAGAGAATCAGTTGGTGGATCTGAAAGAATAGGTTTCTGGGGTTAATGTATCAATGCTTTTGGAGTTTTTGGATGAATGAGCTTGATAAGAAGTGTCATGAAGCCCTGACGCACTGAACAGAACACAGCAATGAAGGCACTTCGTCCTGTAAGAGAAGGTAAATCACAGTTGGTTCAACTCAACGGTTTTGCCAAAAATCAAGAATTCTGTATAAAAAGCTATAACTCAGCAATTTTTTTTTTAGTTTTTTATGTATTTGTTAATTTTCGATAAATAAAATATCCCTTGATAGTATAGGAAAAAATCTCCTAACTCTCTCTTTTTTGATATCAAAAGTAGTTTATGTATGTCCTGTTCTTAGAAACATCTAATATGTACATACGGTAATATCATGTCTTGCCAGTAGGGGGCATTGATGCCTGTAGAGAGCTTCCCCTAGCAGAGTGGCTCAATATGGGATACATTCGACTGAAGGACCCCTCTCTCCTTCCTCTTGGGGGCATCTGGGGGCATCTGGGGGTCACTGGAGGACGGGCAGTGGCCCCTGAACAGTTCAGGCCCCCCAGGCCTTCAACTGTCAAGAAAATAAGGGTCTGGAGGGGACATAGAGCACCACCGTGAGGGGTCACCTGGGGGCCTGGGGGCCAGAGATCCCCACTGTGAGGGGCCACCTGGGGACCTGGGGGCCAGAGAGCACCACCTCGAGGGCCACCTGGGGGCCGTCTGGGGGCCAGAGAGCACCACCGTGAGGGGCAACCTGGGGGCCAAAGAGCACCACCGCGAAGGGCAACCTGGGGGCCGCTTATGGCACGTTTCCAACGGCGGTTGCGGTTAGGTAGACTCGGTACCCGCAGCCCATTCGGCCGGCAACTTGAATTCGCCCTGCGAAAACAATTCTTTCTGCTTACGCTTTTGCGGGAGCCAATCAGCAAGCTGGCTTTTCCCCCTGGCGTGCTATTGGCTGGTTAAACACAATGACGACTCTCTTGTGCTGACGAAAATGACAGCGGCCTCCCCAGACCAGCGTGCAATCTACGATTGAGCTTGGTCTGGCAATAGCCAGGCTAGCGGTTAGGCCCATTAGGTCTAGGTGCGGTAGTGTAGGTGCGGTAAGGCGCAGCTCAGTTACGGCTTGCGTTTCCACCGCCAACGGTACCCGTTTGGCAATAACCGTGGCAGCTATGTAAGCATCGTGACCTCATAGCAGCCCGACACAGTGTAGCCTGCTAATAAATCCAATGAAAAAGAAGAACGCGACACAATTAACAAAGAGCAACAACATAGGACATCCAAGAAGGACGGCAAACTTCCATGTAACATTTTCTTAAATAAACAAAACTTTCACTGTTGTCCAGAAATACCTTGCGGGAATTGTTTTTTTTTGTTATAATCCGCCTGTCGCAAGGAAGTGACGATTCTGTCGACCAATCAACAGATGGCTTTTGTAGCCCGAAATTGTTGTCACCCTTTCAGACCGCTTGGTACCCTAACGAAGGAGCAGTGTGAGACGAGTACGGCTAATCACGGCTAAGTCTGGACCCCGCCAACTTTTGGCGGTGAAAATGTGAAGACACCATGAGGGACCACCTGGGGGACGGGGGACGGGTGGCGGTCTGCTACGTGGGCCGCATGCTCTGCAGGACGGTGTACACCTCCTCCTCTCTGCTGAGGCCCTCGAAGAGTGGGATCAGGTCCTGGAGCTCTGTGTCTGTCATGTCGTCAAACCAAGACTGCACCGGCACCTGTAGACAGACAGACAGATAGACAGATGGATGGATAGACCAAAGACAGACAGACAGACAGATGGATGGACCACAGACAGACAGACAGAGCGACAGACAGATAGACACAGTATGAACAGTAGTTCAGACAGACAGACAGGCAGAGGCAGAGAGAAATAATGGAACCAACAGGAAGAACAGACATTGAGACAGATGGACAGTCAGATGAAAAAGAGAGAATGAAACACAGACAGACAAAGGAGAGGAGGGAAGCAGAGGCCTGAGGTCAGCTGGAGAACCAGTGGAGCAGGGCCATGTTAGCGCCTGGCTGTATCTTACACGGCGGAGAGCCGGACACTGGACGGGGAGAGCGCTGCATCACAGGGGCGAGGCGCGGAGGAGTTTGAGTAAATAATAGATGAGGGAGGCCTTCTTCAAAGGCGGGCAGAGCAGTCCTAGCACTAAACTCAACCAGACGGAAGAGACGGGGAACCGAGCTGCACCGGGCCGTTGGGCTACCCTCACCGGCTGGGGAGACAGCTTCAGATGGGCTCCCTCCGACACACTAGCTTAGCATCACTTTTAGCTAAAGGTGAAGCAACAACGTTCTGGGAGAACAAAGATGGGAAGTCATCCAGTAAAGAATGTGTTAATAAATGTGGTTGAGGACTTAAACCTTCAATAGAGAAGGGAAACATTCTGGCAAGCAAAGTTTGGAATTGGATCTTATATAAAAAATTGTCTTGACACACAATAGGGTGTAACACACACTAGTGTGTTATCATCCCTGACCTCTGAGACATCAGAAGGCATCAGAAGACGCCAGAAGATATCAGGGGACATCAAAGACCCCAGAAGACACCAGAATACATCAGAAGACACCAGGAGACACCATAAGACACCAGAATACATCAGGAGACATCAGGAGACACCGGAAGACACCAGAAGAGATAAGGAGACACCAGAAGAAACCAGATGATACCATAACACTATAGAGGACATCAGAAGACACCAGCAGACATCAGGATACATCAGGAGACACCAGGAGACATCAGGAGACACCCGAAGACATCAGGAGACACCAGAAGACACCAAGAGACACCAGGAGACACCATGAGACAGGACGTAGAGCAGCACTCACCGCATTCTCGGGGTGGAAGACGTAGGAGGCGGGCGAGTTGTCCACTATGATGACACGGGCCAGCTGGCGGCCAAGACGGCTCAGGTCCTTCACATAGTTCCCCCGGTGGAACACGCAGGACTCCCTGAAGAGGCGGGCGCGGAACACCCCCCACTGGTCCAGCAGATCGGCCACCGGGTCCGCGTACTGGGAACCAGTACAAACGCTGGGTTGGTTTAATCATCACTACACTACTGTACATACTGTCCTGTACGGCTGCTGTGACCCATTTCTCGTCTTGGATTAATAAAGTACATCTTATTTATCTCTAAGATCTTAAGAGACATGCTTTTGAGTGAATGGGCTTAGCATTAAACAACATTACCCTGTGTAAAGGTCAGTGTAGCCTAGCTTGACTGTTCCTAACAGAGGACGTACCTTGGCTAAGCTAGCCGTGAATAGAACACACTCAAACAGCTCCCCCAGCCTCTGCAGAAACTCGTCAACGTGGGGGCGCTTCAGCACATACACCTGGGACGCCCACGTGCACACACGCATGCACACACACGCACACAAACGCACACAAACGCACACGCAGACAAAAATACACTTGATTTCAGTTAAATCATCCATGCAATCCTCGGTAAAACAAACGTCTTTGTACATTTATGAAGCACACATCTTTCTCCTGAGAGATGTGTATGAACCGTTCTGATCCCTTGCAGAGCAGTCACGGCCCCCAGTGCAAGTCATCCTGGACAGGCCGGAGCAGACAAAAACAGCCTATCCTGGATTACTTGAACAGGGTCACAGCGAGGAGACAGCTGTCGGCCACCTCAGGCCTCCATCAGGACAGATGGGCATCAGTATCATGTAAGACGACAGCAACAGGAAACAAGTGATCCAGCACTCAGCCATCTGACCCAACAGCCCACTTCCTCTGGCTGGGAATCAAACAACAAGACACAACACTGCCTTGCTACACACAACTAGCCATTTATAGTAGCCATTAATATCTAGTCATTCCCACCAACACACATCCATCCCCACATACACCGACACACACATCCACCCAAAGACACACACACACACAAACACATACACACCCAGTCACACACACACACACATACACACACACACACACACACACACACACACACACACACACACACACACACACACACACACACACACACACACACACACACACACACACACACACACACCACCCTAGCAGGGTACCTGGTGCACGGTGCCGTCGATCTCCACAGGAACGATGAAGTCTGCGTTGCCGATGGGCTGCAGGGCACAGAAGCAAACACACAACCCTCAGATGCTCCTCTAGCTTTACATCCTTGTTGCAATGACCACCCTGCGGAGGGGCATGGGTGCACTGGGATGTCATGGTGTTGGTGTTGTGTCTCTTTAGGCGTATGCTGGTTATACGTCGTGAAATGATTTGCGTTTTAGGAAGACATTGTTGTGTTTGAAGTGCCAAAGTGTTTGTCAAGCGAGACTTGGCAGAACAACGTTTGATAAGCCGAGGACACAGTATGTTTAGGTTAGGATCCTGCAAGACTTCAAATGAAGGAGCACCACCAACAACACATCCCATTATGCATGGTACTGTCCCTATAACACTCGGCCCAGACCCACCTTCCCAACTGCCCATGAGGAGCTGCATGACTGTGTGTGAGGGGAGGTGTGTGTGTGTTTGTGAGATGTGCGTGTGTGTGTGTGTGTGTGTGTGTGTGTGTGTGTGTGTGTGTGTGTGTGTGTGTATGTGTGTGTGTGTGCGCGTGCGGGTGTGTGTGTGTGTGGTGGGAATGTGTGAGTGTGTGTGTGTGTGTGGGTGACGGGAAGGAGGGAAGAGGGCGAGGTAGGGAGGGAGGGAGGGAGGGAGGGAGGGAGGGATGTGAGACTGGATGGGACAAGGACTGGACAAGGATAAAAGGATTGAGTAGGAGGCAGATGCTGCCAGCAGAGAGAGAGAGAGAGAGAGAGAGAGAGAGAGAGAGAGAGAGAGAGAGAGAGAGAGAGAGAGAGAGAGAGGGGGAGAGAGGAAGGGATAAATAGAGGAAGCGTGCAGTGAAATGCAGGTGACCGAGAGACAAAGGAACGGAGAGAGAGAGTAAGAGGGAGAGCAGCAGACTGGATGAGGCAGACAGAGGAGATGGAGGGAGGGGGAGGAGAGGAGTCAGCTGAAGTGTGACAGGACAGCAGATCTGGGAATCAGAGGAAGGGGTTCCCCCACAACGTGCGGTGGTGATGGGGGTGTGGCCCTCCTTCAGGGGGTCCGCTCAGAGCCTCTCCTACAGCCTGGGTGGTAGACGTCCTGAAGACCAACATCTGTGTTGGTACGCTGTTAAATTAGTCATTTCTCCATGACTCTGTTACACCATGTGATGATATGACCTTGAAGGCCCCAAACGGGCAGAGCGTACACCCAGGAGTGTCCGTGAAGGATGAGAACACACAAGGCTGCTGCCTCTGTTCACTAGGGGGCGCTACTGAGAACACATCTGGCTGCTGCATCTGTCCACTAGGGGGCGCTACTGAGAACCCATCAGGTCGCTGGCTCTGTCCACTAGGGAGCGCTACTGAGAACACATCTGGCTGCTGCATCTGTCCACTAGGGGGCGCTACTGAGAACCCATCAGGTCGCTGGCTCTGTCCACTAGGGGGCGCTACTGAGAACACATCTGGCTGCTGCATCTGTCCACTAGGGGGCGCTACTGAGAACCCATCAGGTCGCTGGCTCTGTCCACTAGGAAGTGCTACTGAGAACACATCTGGCTGCTGCATCTGTCCACTAGGGGGCGCTACTGAGAACATATCAGGCCGCTGGCTCTGTCCACTAGGGGGCGCTGGCTACACAGTGCCCCCCCTACTGTAAGCCGCTTCTTTAATAGCTTTCTATTCCTATTATCTGATCTGTTTCTTTATATGGCCCGCCTGTCAACCTTTTCATTGGTTTCTCCCTTCTTGATGTGGGGTCCCCTCCTTTGGTTTAGGGTCTCTGATGAGGGGTCATACCACACAGACCTGAGATGACTTGAGGACCCCCCAGGAGCCCAGGAGGCACTGCCTGCACCTCTACCTGGAGGGAGAGGACTCAGCAGCCTGGCTCGGACCACCACATTCTTCATATGACCCCCAATATGGGCCTTTTCAAGGACTGTGTGTGTGTGTGTGTGTGTGTGTGTGTGTGTGTGTGTGTGTGTCTGTGTGTGTGTGTGTGTGTGCGCCTTTGTGTCTATGTATGTATATGTGTGTTTGTGTCACATAACTCTTCCAGTGAAGGACAACAACTCTTGGGAGACAGAGAGCGAGAGAGAGAGAAAGAAAGATGGAGAGAGAAAGAGAGAGAGAGAGAGAGAGAGAGAGAGAGAGAGGGGCAGGGCCGCTGCTGGCCGTTTCGGTGCCCTATGCGAGCGCGGGGGGGGGAGCCCCTTTTTATATATTAGGTAAAAACATCTAATTTGCCGAAATTGAGTGATAGGTTATACAATTAAGAACAAACAACGGTGGGCCTCTTCATAACTAATTAAATTTCTTTTTTTATTCAATAATGTATTTTTTTTTTACAAACCTGAATTTTTGGTGCCCCCTTAGGTACTTGGTGCCCTACGCACTCTGCGTATAGGGAGCGGCGGGCCTGCTTTGAGGGGTGAGGAGGCTGCCTTTGATGTTCGATGTCTGCTGACCCCTTATTGGCCTCTGGAAAAGGGGGTACTCTATAAGTATCTCTCTCTCTCTCTCTCTCTCTCTCTCTCTCTCGGTGGTATGTTTGTGTGTGTGTGTGTCTCTCTCTCTCTCTCTCTCTCTCTCTCTCTCTCAATCTCTCACACACACACACAAAACACACACGGCTGGAGTTGGCGTGGCAGGTGAGAAGCTGGTCACCTGGTACCTCCTGGGGGAACCTCCCCAGATGGAGGAGCTGAGAAGATAACCAGAGAACCTTCTAACTGGGAAGCCCAGTCATCCCTCCTCCTCCTTCTCCCACAGGAAAGAGGAGGAGGGAGAGGAGGAGGATGACAGGAGGAGAAGTAGGAGGAGGAGGACAGGAGGAAGAGGAGGGCAGGAGGAGGAGGAGGATGACAGGAGGTGGAGGAGGAGGACAGGAGGAGCAGAAGGAGTAGAAGGAGGAAGAGGACGAGGAGGAGGCCAGGAGGAGGGGGACTGTAGGTGTATATGTGTGTGTGTACCTTGAAGGAGCTGTGCACCAGGGTTTCATCAAGGTCAATCACCACACAGCTCCGACCACAGTCTGAGACACTGACCTCTGCGAGTAGGAGCTCTGGAGCCTGGACACACACACACACACACACACACACACACACACACACACACACACACACACACACACACACACACACACACACACACACACACACACACAAAGGTAAATAACGTTAAAAGATTATGAGGACACACATATACACACCCACACGTTTCTTGTCAGCCTAAAACTAGATTTTCCATCTCACTGACGTTTCAAGCCTAAAATTGTATCTTCTCATCGTAATTAATTGAGACGTTAAAGTGTTTATCACAATAACTCAATATCTTCTTAATTTATTGATGAACCAATAGCATGGAGAGAGGATGGAGCCGATTGGATTGTCTCCCTAGTTGTCATTAAACGTCTCTCTCTGATTGGTTTGGACTGCAGACAGCGACCTCAGCTCTACCTCTGACAGGTAGAGCTTACAGGACAGATGGTCCTGTACTATGGGGGGCACACACACACATACACACACACACACACACACACACACACACACACACACACACACACACACACACACACACACACACACACACACACACACACACAAACACATGCACGAACACCCACACATACTGTTACAAACACACACACACACACACACACGGACACACGTACACACACAAACACACACACACACACACCTGCACACATGGAAACACACACACACACACACATGAACAAATAGACAGACATACACAAGGACATACACACACACACACACGCACGCACACACACATACACACTCACACAAACACACAGCTAGAGGTGGAAAGCAAGGACGCACTCCATCTTGCCCATGAACACATTATTTGGTTGTCTGTTCCTGATGCCAGCCACTACGTGTGTGTGTGTGTGTGTCTTGTGTTGTGTGCACGTGTCCCCTTGTCGCAGGCCTGCTTAGCACGATGGGGTCGGGCATGCTTCTGCAGCATTAGGAGGAACTCCATGTAGGGACAAGGGCAGAGAAGGACATCACATAACGTCTTCATGAAGGAAGTTTCTACATGTGGGTCAAGCAACAAAGACACAAAGGGCCCTATTTTAACGGTCTGAAACGCAAGTGGGAAAGCGCAAAGCGCAAGTAGCTTTGTGGGCGGTTCTACGGCGCTATCGCTATTTTACAGGCGGATAAATGACACTTCCGCCGCGGCGCAAGTGTCAAAAGGGTTGGTCTGAAGCAGCCTAATTACCCGTAGGTGTGGTTTGGGCGTAACGTGCAATGAACCAATCAGAGCGTTTTCTCGCATCCCCTTTAAGAACGATCGGCGCATGTTCCATGGCGGATTGCTATTATGATGGCGGGTTTGCCAGGCGCACGCAATGAAAGGTTCACCACAGAAGATACCGATGTGCTTGTCAGAGCAGTCAAAGAACGCGAGTTGGCTTTATATGGGGATGGGAGAAACCCACCCAAAATTGCTTCCGTGAAAGCGGCTTGGGAGGAAATCGCCGTAATTGTTTCAGCAGCTGGACAAAATAGGACATCTCACCATTGCCGTAAGCGATACAACAACGTCAGGAGAAGAGGAAAGGCCAAGCTTGCGGCCAACTTGAAAGCACGTCAAAAGACTGGAGGAGGATCTGGCAGTTACCAGGACCTCACACCAGCAGAGGATATCGCTGCGTCAACACTGACCGCTGAAAGTGTTGAGGGTTTTGGGGGCTTAGAGGTCGGCACCCAACCCGATGCACCAGCTGTCCAACCCCAAGGTACATAAATAAAGTTCACATAAATAGAGATGTCTCATGAAAATCTTTTCAATCATTTTTGACATTTAATAAATGTAACACAGCCATAAAATAAATCAAAACAATGTCACGTAGCTTCTCAGGAAGAAGACCCTGGCCTCGGGACCAGCGCGCACGGGGCAGCTGAGGGAGCCGCGCGGCGCCCTCAAGCAAGACGCCGTGGCAGCAGCAGCAGCATGAGACCGCAGGACCACCCGTTCCTGCAGCTCCAGCAAACCGGGTTCGACATGCTGGAGCGGGAGCTGGCCGGGATGCGGCGAAACACCAACACCCGTCTGGACCGGGTGGCGATGTTGCTGCGGCCTCTCGGGCGCATCGCCTCAAGTTTGGACCGGATTGCGACAGCAATGGAACGTGCATGGCCCCCAAACGACCCCTGTTGTGCCCCTTCCTCCCCCTGTTGTGCCCCTTCCTCCCCCTGTTGTGCCCCTTCCTCCCCCCATTCCATCTCCGTCCACCCGCTCCTGCAGGAGCACATCCAGCGTCGCCACTCCCGGACCCTCATTTGTTGGATCCCGCCGAGGCAGGCCGCGTAAAAGGCCTTACAGAGGAGGGAGAAAATAAATATTTTTTCCTTCAAATCTTTGCAACTTTTCATTTTTCGTTTTGTATTTTTTTTTTTCATTTACGCCTAACATTTGGACAAGCCGAATAAAAAATGTCTCAAGGACATACTATACTTTCCGATGTTTTGGGCTCACTTTCTCTGACTCACAAGGTTATGAATGCATGGTAATATTTGTACAATGCTAAACAATAGAGCGGAGATGTCATTAGTTTGCTTACCTCACTATATACGATGCAGCTCCTCTGACAGATGAGCTCTCCTCTCCCGTGCTGCTGCTGGGGCATTTGGACGTAATGGCATCGGCACATGCAGTTCAGCATCACGTCTCATTAAGTCCTCTATTCTATCCTCATTAATGTCATCGACACATCCATGATTCATGGCAATGTTTTGTAAAACACAACATGCCACAAAGAATGCTGCGACTTTTTGAGGACCATACTGTAAAGTACCACCTGACCTATCCAAACACCTGAAGCGCATTTTCAGAATCCCGAAAGTACGTTCAATTACACTGCGTGTTTGTGTGTGTTTCCTGTTGAATGCCATTTTGCGCACTGTTGCTGGCATAAGAAATGGGGTCATGAGCCATGTCTTCAACGGATAGCCGTTGTCCCCCAACAGCCACCCATCCAAGGGAGGATTCCCCTCGAATATGGCAGGAATGGTCGAGTTTGCCAATATGAAGGAGTCATGGCTTGAGCCAGGGTAATTGGCAAAGACATGATTTATTCGACAATTAGCATCGGAAATTACTTGGATGTTAATTGAATGAGTTCCCTTCCGGTTTATGTATGTGAGTGCATTTAGTGATGGGGCACGTAGCTGCACAAGGGTGCAGTCTATAGCACCAAGGACGCCAGGGAACCCATACTTGGTCCAAAACTCCTGCTTAGTTCTTTCCTGGCTGTCAGGTGTAACGGGGAATTTGATGTATTCCCCAGCATGTTGGACTAGACCTGACGTAACTGCATGTATAGCCGAACTTACTGCCGATTGTGAAATGCGTCCAATACAACTAAGGGGATGCTGGAACGACCCAGATGCATAGAAATGCAGTGCCGCTGTAATTTTCACTGCAACGGGGAGGGCATAGGGACAGCGTGCATCAGTCCCCAGCTCATCTGCCAGGAGATGACAGATGTCGGTGACAGCCTGACGGGTCAGGCGTAGCTTACGCCTGCATTCCTCCTCACTCAGGGAGAGATAGGTGTGTCTGGGCCGGTAGACCCTCTCCCTTTGGCGTCTGATCCTCTGTCCCAAGACGTATTCCATTCCACTGTGCAATAGAAAAATTATGAGTAACCTCAACTTAACTGGTAAGTTGCAGAGTAAGGTTTTAAATGGACTTACAGAAGGTGATTTCGCAGTCTTCAGAATTGTGGTTCCTGATTCTTGACGGACAACCCACTTTGACAGGTGTCCATTCCTTATATACATGTGTCTCTTGCCACTATTGGTCAACCAGGTTAATTTGATCCGTCATTACGCCTGCTACTATTCGCGTGAATAATTTGGGTAAATGTGTACGCTAGATTTATGCCTATTTATTTTATCTTTATGGACACCTCAATGATTTTCCTTGTGTGGTAATATTTTATTGTCCTTGTAATTATGTATGGTTTGCAAAAATGGGAACTGCTGTCCGTGTAGATGAGAGAAGCAAAGTGTATGCGCGAGGTGCACAAGCAATCCGTATGCATCGCATGCGCATGTAGGCATGCGCCCTTAAAATAGCGTCTGAACAACGCGCCACTGACTTTAAACCAGGTATTTCCTGGTCAGTAGCGCAATGGTTTTCAGAAACGTCAAAATACCGTTTGCGCCAGAACACGCCTCCTCCTTCCGCCGAACCGCCCCTTGGGGCGCAAGATCATTCCCTAATTTACCGGCGAGTGGCGCAGGTGGCAAAAGAGCGCTCTGCGCCAGTTGTAAACTAGCAACGACACATGCGCCAGTGACTAAGTCACTTGCGCCGGATGCAAGATAGGGCCCAAAGACGCAAAGAAAAAAGACAGCCCTACAAGGCAGCAGCGTCGTAAAATAACAGTAAGATATGAATGCTTTTATCCATCAATAGGTGGTCCATGGGTATACTAGAGTATAGTAGATAACCGTATTATCCAGTGGATGCACAACCCAGAAAAACATGATGCCATATTTATTATGTTGAAAGATTGAACGGCCGATAACTTAAACTTATAAGTCACTGTTTTCCAAAGTGGGCATTTCATTCATTGCATGTTCTACACAAATGTCCAACTGGAATTCAAATCATGATCTAAAGAACGTGATTACTAGCCTAGAAATCTAGTCGCCCTTAGTGGCAGCAAATTTAATTTGCAGCCAGGGAGGTCTAGCCTTCTTTCGTCGTTTTTCACTGCTGGAAACAGAAAATGGGACAGGCCAATCAGATCGTGAGGGCGGTATCGAGCCGAATGACGACAGAGCTGCGACGGTTCCGTGTTAAAGGTAAACAATAATGGCTGCTGCTGCTGCTGGCGAACAGCTGTCTTTCGACTCGGCTTTGGCCGCGACTCATCAAGACTTGAAGTTATCATTTTCTTTGAGAAATGAACAAAGAACTGCACTGAAGTCTTTCCTGGAAAAGAAAGATGTATTCAGAGTTTTGCCGATCGGATACGGTAAAAGTTTCGTCGTTGGTCTCCATTTTCTCAATCCACCATTCGCAACACTTCCCCATGGAAATTTCCGTCGCTCTGACTACGTCACCTTCTTCGTTGCTCTGATTGGTTGTAGCGCTATTGCGTGCAGAGGGAACTTGAAAGACAATCGTTAATCCCGCCCACACTGCCACCGTACGAGACCAGACCCAATATCTTTCCGATATGGGTCTGGCTTGCCAGGCTACGTGATTACACTTGATTACGAGAATAGTTGATTCTATCCAGAAAATAGGATGACACGTAAATGCTATAAAATGGATATTTCTTATCTTTGGGTCCTTAACCTAGTAAACTGTGCGCAAGTGAACTCTGTGGTAACCTCTCTTGATGCATTGAACGGTGTTCATCTGACCTCGCTACTTCTGTCTCACTCTATCCATCTCTGTCTAGCTCCTATTATATTGCATATGTTATGCTATATGTTCTCATAAAATACCCCTCATGTCCAGACCTACGATGGACCAAGCAGCTATGGACGTCGATGAAATCCTGGATGAGGAGTTACAAATGAAATGACTCATCAGAGCTGACACAGCGATGTCAAACCTGGGTCTGGGCCAAACCACTGGGCTTGGCTTTTGCCACAGGGGCGCGGCCGCACGGCGTGGCTGTGGCCTCTGGGAATGGCAGCTGGGCGTGGCCACTGAGTTTGAGTGGTTCAGTGCCGGGTGTGTGAATTTCTTTGATTGAGTCTGATGTATAAAAGCAACGAGTCAAATATTCATCACCAAGTATTTGAATGTCATTGCTTGATTGTTACCTTGGGAAGTCTGACAATGAGAGAGAGAAGAGAGAGAGTAGAGAGTGAAAGAAGAGAGAGGAGAGAGAGCGAGAGAGAGAGAGAGAGAGAGAGAGAGAGGGGATCCTCCAGGAGCCAGAAAAGAGACGCAGCGGGCCCGAGTCTGTCCCATTTAAAAAGAGTCCATGCTTTGAAAACACCACGATAAAAAGGAGGCAAACTACAGACACGAAATAAAACAGAATTCAATAAAAAACAATATTTGTCTAAAAAGAGGCCATCTATCTGCCTTAAAATTTTGCCTGTTACCTGACTCCAGACGACATCCTCATGCCCCAAGAGGTACCGCTGGATGAACTGTAGCCTAAAAGCTGCCGCTCTGCTCCCCAGGTGAACTAACCCCTGCACCCCCTCTTCTTTTGGAAGATATAATACACACTGAGGAACCCAATGCAACTTATCCCAGAAAAAGTTTAACATGACCGTTTGCACTTTTTGCAAGAGCCCAGCAGGCGGTTCTAAACATTTCAGTCTTTGCCACAAGGTGGACGCTCCAAGATTATTAATAATTAGGACCCTTCCTCTGTAGGACATGTGGGGAAGCAGGCACCTACACTTAGCCAGCTTCCCCTCCACCTTCTCCAACACACCCTCCCAGTTCTTCCTTTCACTCTGTTCATCCCCCAGATGAATCCCCAGGTATTTAAAACCCCCCCTCTTCCAGCTCACCCCCTTCGGCAGCTCAGCCCCCTTCACTTTGGCAGCTAAGATCTTTTCAAATGTATCAACAATCTTGCCCAATTTATTAATGTCCTCCTGATTTTCAATAGAAATGATGATGTCATCTGCATAGGCTGATGAAATAAAATTTGAACTAATATCAGGTAAAAACAGGCCATCAATAAAACCACGAACATTGTGAAACATTGGTTCTATAGAGAGTGAATACAACATACCAGAAATGGAGCAGCCTTGTCGTATACCTCTTTCTGTTTTAAAAGGTTTACACAGACCACCATTTATCTTAAGCACACTCTCAATGTCCATATACAGGACCTTCATCTTAGCTATCAGACCCGGGGTGAGGCCGTACCTTTGTAAAACTTTCCCAAGGTAGCGGTGCTCAACCTGATCAAAAGCTTTTTCCTGGTCTAAAGAAACCAGACCAGTATCTAAACCCAAAGAACCGGAGACTTCCAAAATATCCCTAATAAGAATTGTTGCCACGTCCCAGTGGTGGTGGTATCATATACATGTATATGAAAGAGGGCATTCAATTATACTGCAATGATAATTTAGGAGGCCGAAGCCCTAAAGGAAGTGATGCAATAGGTGACTGAGTCGAGAACATTTACAAGTAAGCTATACCTTGGGGTCTTATATATCAAAGGGGGTCTCAAAGGACGCATACGCATCAACGTGTGGCTCCAGCCCTACAGGAAATGACCAAGCAAGTGCTCCATCTCGTTACACCTCACCCAGCGGTTCGCTTGCAAGATTTTGGCCTGAAGTTTTTCCCAGACCTACACCCTAGCCATCCAACATGCATATCTGAGAATCAGTCCTCTCTTTAATAATGAATAAAAGTTATGAGAGAAATATTATTCTTATTATTAGTATTTTCTCTGCTGATACGAATGCTGTTAACAAATAAATTGTAAAAAGACACACCATGTGAAGTAATTTTTTCATTTTGGCACGTAGCCGTGTAATAAGCGGAATAATGTATAGAACGTTGCTGGTCATTATCGAAATTAAGCCCCTTCAGTGGGAAGCAAGACACCTTCACTGCGCGTCGGTGTCCTGTTCACCCTGTCGGGGCTCATTTTCCCGTTAATGACCAGCATTCTATACATTATCCCTTACTTATTACACGGCTCTTCTTAATGCTGTAGACTGCTCCATTCACTTGCATGGGCCTTCCTAACGTTCAGCTGTCAATTTTTTTTGTTCATAATTTCTCTGCTGATCAGTGCTATGAATGATAAAAAATAGCCTACATTGGAAAAAGACACACTTTGTGAAGTTGTTTTTTCGATTTGGCAAGTAGCCATTACTAATAATACCAATACTCTTTGGCTGGGATGATGAGGCATCAGACAATCAAGTCATTTTAGCCTGAAGGTAAAAAGCACCAGAGCAGGTTGCTAGTACCATGGACAGTATCAGAACGATAACCTGTTGAACTAAATGGATGTGGTAGGCTACACCACGGGGATGCATCTGCAGACCACTGCCACATAAATAAAGGTCAGACGCGATATTTATTGATTAAGACTTGCTGGTGCTGTCGCAAGGTCTTTTGTGATTTTTGTATTCAAGTGGTCGGCTGTTTTAACTTGCAATTGATAGTCGGTGGAGTCAGTCTCTTGTTGACACAAAGTGACTTTTGGTCATTCTTGCTTTGCTTGAATTCTGGAATTATTGTGGGGGGGAGTTTTGGTCAGAATGCCTGATGTAGGCTAGTTTTGACGGAATGCGTGTTGTGAATTGAGAACAGCCAGCTCATGATGTGATACAGCGTTCAGCTGTGCAACAAATATTTTTTTCTTTTTTTAATCTTGACGACTTTTGTAGTGCTGTGTGTAGCCACACGTTTGGCCCTTCTGAACTTAAAGGTCCCATGACATGCTATTTTATGTATTCTTTAATATAGGTATTAGTGGGCAACTAACACAGTATTCAAAGAAGTTCGCGAAATTCAGCCGTGGTGCAGAGTTACAGCCACTCCGAGCCAGTCGCACATTGAGCTTCCCCCAAATGCGCTGTTTTGGCGTCTGTAGCTATAATGCAAATGAGGTGGAGCGAGGCGGATCAAGGAGGAGGGTGGGGGTGTGGCCCTGAGCAGCTTGCAGCCACGGTACCATGCGCTCTGTTTACAGTGGATTTATCGCAATGGCGAGGTGCACACAGCCTTTAGCCGTGTTCTGTAAATATTCTAGAACACACGGGAGTCCTGGAGCTCTATATCTAAATATTATCATATAGCCTACATAGATATCTATATCATATAATATATATTATCACGGCCAAAAGCTGTGTGAGCCGATATTATGAATCTCAAATGACCGCGTTGGGTTCTCCGACGTTCCTGGTTCTTGCACGTCCACATCAATGTGAAGTAGACTGAACCGCGACAAGGAGGAGAAAGGGATTGTTGCCGGGCAGCGCTTAGGCACCTCCGCCTCCGGCGGTGGTCGCTCAGCGGGGCTCAAGCGGGAGACATTCGCCGCCAACAATCCCTATCTCCTCCATGTCGTGGTTCATGTTCTTGAGGGAGTCAAAGGCAAAGTTCCATAGGCAGGCTAGGGGAACTCATATTTATGTTAGAAAACCTCATAAAGTTAGATTTTCATGCCATGGGACTTTTAAACACGCAGTTAAATTCCTTTCCTAGCGCCTCTTATTTATTTTGTTAGCTTAGCCATATGTCACGTTGTCAACATTGGATACATGGAGCAGAACATAGTGGGTCATATGTCCGATTGTTTTTGGAAACATATTCTTCATAAAACGTACCAGACAGATTTTGTATACATTTTATTCCTAAGTAATTAGCTACATCGGTAGGCCGTCTTTCAGAACCTTTCATTGCCGGTGTTACACCGGTAATGAAAGGTTCATGACCGGTGCTTTATTTATGTGGCAGTGGTCTGCAGAGGCATCCCATGGTGTAGCCTACCACATCCATTTAGTTCAACAGGTTATCATTCTGATACTGTCCATGGTACTAGCAACCTGCTCTGGTCCTTTTTACTTTCAGGCTAGTCAGTGTTAAATTACGCAGAAAATATGCAACAGCGCCCCCTGGGGTCACACTTTTCGGTGGGTCGCAGAATTCGGTGTAACGCCGGCACTAAAGAGAGACAAAGAGTGCATCCTCATTGTACCTAGCATTTCTGAAAATGTACTTCCGAATGCGTCTCTGTCCCCAGCACATTTAAAACCAAACTGACGCCCATGGGTCTTCCGTTAGCCAATGGGATGAATGCTCATAGCTTCATATATTGCCGTGGAGGGATTACATTGTAATGAGTGGAAAACCCCCTGCATCGAAAAAAGAAGCACAAGGTCCTCCGTTAGCCAATGGGATGAATGCTCATAGCGTCTCTATGTGCAGCCATCGGGCCCCCCGTTAGCCAATGGGATGAATGCTCATAGCTTCATATATTGCCGTGGAGGGATTACATTGTAACGAGTTGAAAACCCCATGCATCGAAAAAATAAGCACAAGGGTACCCTTTTGCGTCAGAAGCTGAAGCCAAAGTAACTGACCGTTCGTCAAAAATCGACGCGCTCGGAGTGAGAATGTGTTGCACCTAGCTATATTAAACCCAATTACAAAAAAAAACTAAACACAAATTTATGAAAAAACATACAGTATCGCTCTAACACGCGCTCCGCAAACTCACTCCTTCCGACATAGAGAGAGAGAGAGAGAGAAAGAGAGCGAGATTGAGAGAGAGAGAGCGAGAGAGAGAATGAGAGAAAGAGAGAGGAGAGTAGAGAGTGAGAGATAAGATCAGGAGGAAGAGAGGGAGAGAAAAGAGAGATAGAAGACAGGGGAGAGAGAATATAGGGAGAGAGGAGAGTAGAGGATGAGAGTTACAGTTACAACAACACAAATAAACAAACAAGAAAAAACACATGAAAAGAGAGAAAGTACAGAGAGCCAGAGAGAGAAGAAAGAGGGACAGAGATAGAGAATAAAGAGTGAGAGATAGATGAGAGAGAGAAAGAGAGAGACAGAGAGAGAGAGAGAACCAAGAGAGACGGAGAAAGAGAGAGAGAGAGAGAGAGAGAGAGAGAGAGAGAGAGAGAGAGAGAGAGAGAGAGAGAGAGAGAGAGAGAGAGAGAGAAGAGAGAGAGAGACCGTGGTTCTACAACATCAGAATAAAAGGAGAGGCCAGTAGTGAGGCAACACGTTAACAAAGCTAAGAGTAGAGATTGACAGATTTCTCTGTGCCGACCAAACCATGAATTCAGAGGGCAGCGTGGAAACAGAAAGTAAAGGGGTGACACACAGAGAACCAACAACACCAGCCCCAAACACAAACAGAGCTGCCATGGTAACGGCCCGGGGAGGGAACAAGCTTTTTTATGGGCCGGTTCGCCAAGTTCAAGCTAAATTAATGGTCCACCACATGTTGGGGGGGGCTCGGCTGGTAGGGCGACCATGTTTCCTCCGCTCACGCGTATGTGCGTGTGTGTGTGTGTGTGTTTGTGTGTGCTACCTGCAAGAGAACCACACATTCCTCCTCCCACAGCAGGACCTCGTCATTTACATTTAAACATCGGCGAGGAGGAGAGTTGGAGGAGGGGAGGTGGAGGAGGAGTGTGTGTGTGTGTGTGTGTGTGTGTGTGTGTGTGTGTGTGTGTGTGTGTGTGAGAGAGAGACGATGGTTTGCTTTAAGACACAACATGATTATGTGAGCTTGTTTCAGTGTACATGTGTGTATGTGCAGCACATCGAGATACATGCACACACACAGACACACCTTTTTCTATTTGGCACATGTGGTTTCATCTGTATGTGTGTCTGTGTGTGTGTGTGTGTGTCTGTGTGTGTGTGTCCGTGTGTGTAGGCGGATATCAAAGAATGCATTTTTGGGACGCTGCCCGTATTCTGAGAGCTGGATGGTAAACAACCTCTGGGTTGAACGGGTTTGAGGCAGCTGGAGAACTGGAGAGACTCCTGAAGACATTCTCTCTCTCTCTCTCTCTCTCTCTCTCTCTCTCTCTCTCTCTCTCTCTCTCTGACGGAGTTGGTCAGTGCAGTGCATGAACAGTTCGGCTTTTTGCAAATTTAACTTATTTATTTACTTTCTAAGAAGTATCTGTCTAAAACCAAGTGTAATATTGTTTAAAAAAGGCAACTTTGACCGGCTTGGCGCATCGGCAGCAGCAGTATTGCTGCAAGCAAACATTCACAGCGGGCTAGGATGGCCTTACCAGGTGATTCCACCAAGCCCCGACTCACTACCAGGCAAGGCTGCAGGCGCATGCCAGACGCTTTGGTGAAAGTGGAGGATGTTTTATTGGCGATGTGCGAATTAGATGGTGTTGGAAAGAACATCAGAGGTCTGTCCCGCATGAATAAAGCCATTGTGGTTATCTTATGTGAAACGGATAAATTGATAGAGGAAGGGCTTGTTATTATGGACTCATTTGGACTCATTTTGTAGGCCTCTATCGTCCCCTTCCAAGAGGATTGTTCCCTCCAATGTACCCCTGTATCTCGAAAATTTGATTCTGGAGAGGAACCTCTCCGGATATGGGAAACAAATGGCACAGATAAAGTTGGTCGTAGTTGGCTTTAAAAAGCCGACTTTGGTTCTTTTGGAGAGTTTCAGGATGCAAACGATCATGATTATGAGTGAACAGGATTGAGACCTGGACGTGGCTGTCAAACTGGTGCAGGGGGGGAAGGACTATCTGATATCCATTTCCTCGAACATCATGAAATGTTTCGCATGTGGAGAACGCAGACATTTCAGGAGATCATGACCGAATACGGAGCAGTGAAGACTGCATTCTCGAGCGAAGAAAACTGCAGGTGGAGCAGCGGTGAGTCAAGCTTCTGAGGCGCAGGGTCCCACACCTATACCACCGGGACCTGCTGCAGATTTACAGAAACCCGGTCCTTCTAGTGCTGGAGCACAGGGGACGTTCAGATGGCAGGAAAAAACGTTTTTTGTCTGACACCTCAGCAACCACCAACCAGCGCAGCTGATGAGGACCCAAAGATCTCCACGTCGCTGGAGGCTGCCGCTGAGGAGAATGCACACCGAACCAGCCAGCCAACCAGAGTGGAGCAGCAGCAAACGCAAAGCGAAGAGCAGTGTGAGCCAGGCGGGGGCGAAAACTGGGCGCAGAATGCGCTCTTTAGAGAGGAGCGGGGCAATTTCTGAAGATTAATTTGAAATGGATTTTAATGAATACCAGAAAGTTACCATGGAGAATGTGCAGCCGCCTGTAGAGGGGAAAGTGTGGACGTTCTGGGGAAGTTTGTTCGAAAGGGTAAGCAGAATTTATACTCTATTACCAGACTCAACAAATTCCTGGACGACACAAAGGGTCAGCATAAGATAAGCCTTACATCTTTCTTCCCTGATTATAATCTGTTTCTCCTCCTCTCTAATACGACTTTAAGGAATACCACCATGTCAGAGCTTACTATACAGAAGATTTTTACAGAAGATACAGATTTCCTCATCAAGAAACTGCAAGAAGTGCAGAGTACAGTAGGGCCTGAATTAAGTAGTCGGCCCAAATCCACAGAGTGTTCAAAACTTCTTGTTATGTTTGGATTTTCTTACCATCTTTATGGCAACCATTATTCTTGGGACCCTTAATATCAATGGCTGTAGAAATACAAAGAAAAGTGTGGCATTTATTAATCTTAAACAGACTATATTAATCTTAAACAGTCCTCTGTTGTTGTTTTTTACAAAAGTGTCACTCTGACCAAGATAATCAGCCACAGTCTAGTTATTTTATGCTTTTTATTCTATGAAAGGTGACCTCAGGTGACTTGAAAGGCGCCAAAAATAAAATGCATTATTATTATTATTATTATTTACAGTGGGAATTGGAATGAAAGGGACCAGTGTTCTTGAGTCACGGATCTAGTTTTAGAGCCATGGTCTACCTTGGCAAGGTATGTGAGCCTTATAGCAGGATGCCAACAGAGGGTTGATGACTCATTAGATGGAATGTCTTTTTATTTTTTAAATATCTACGCTCCGTGCGAAGGCCAGGAGAGATGTTTTTTCTTTAAAGCGCTGTCAGAAACACCCAGATAATGTACTTATCCTAAGCAGGGTTTTTAACTTTTTAGTTCTCAGCCAAAGAGCTGAGCACTTTGGTGGCTTATCATGGCCTTGTGGAGAGAGGAGTTTGCAGTTTCTAGGCAGTACACCTGGTTGAAAAAAATCAGGGGCAAGGCTAGACCATATTTATGTTAGTAATAGGATAGGGGACGATTTTAAGAGCAGTATCACCCAAACGGGCCTGTCTGACCATCACAATGTCGCTCTGTCAATTGCCACCACATATATAAGCCGGAAAGCCCATACTGGCGTTTTAACAGTAGGCTACTTCAAGATCAGGGGCCGTATTCACAAAGGATCTTAGGGCTAAAAGTAGGTCCTAACTGGCGAATTTAGGAGTAACTCCTAAAAATAATGGGCGTGTCACTCTTAAATTTAGGACTCCTAACTTTTTTCACTAAGAGCAATTCACAAAGTATTTTAGGCCTAAAAGTAGCACCTAAGTCTAGGAGAGCTTAAAAGTCCTCAAGAGGACTCCTAACTCAGTAAGAGCTATTCACAAAGAATTGTAAAATGCCTGCGAGACGAAATGTTAGGGTATTAAACTTGTTGTGGAGTTAGTGCGCGATGCAATAACATCCCAGACTAACAGGAATAATCAGATTATTCCCGGAATAAAATGTTTGGCCACACTACGTTATTTAGCAACAGGGGAAATGCAACTTTGCAATGCCGACGATTTAAAAATATCGCAACCATCAGTCAGCCGTGCCATAAACTTTCCTTTGGACATTCAACAATTACACAGGATCAAAGCCAACTTCATGGCAATTGCAGGTATGCCCGGTGTGGTCGGTGCTATTGACGGGACGCACATAAAAATAATTGCGCCATCAAAAGACGAGGACGTGTTCGTCAATAGGAAGAAAGTGCATTCCATCAACAAGCAGGTTGTTTTTGATGCTAATTTTAACATAGCCTACTGGATGTTGTTGCAAAGTGGCCTGGAGCTTCAGCTACCCATGATTTGCGCATTTTAATGGTGAGCGGTCTGAGGCAGCTTTTTGAGATGTACCAGTTGGGTGTCACTTGATGGGTGACAGTGACTATCCATGCAAGACGTGGCTCTAGACACCCTACCTCAATCCACAACCGGGAGCCCAGTTAAAGTATAACATGTAAGTGATTACGCAGATTACGCTTAGTCCTATGCGTAAAACACATCGTATTGGCTCTTTGACGCCTTTTATTTGTTGAATCCATATTTATTATTGTTTACTGATTTCCTCCATATATGCTAGAGCACACAAACATACACGAAATGTTGTGGAGAGAGGAATTGGGCAGATGAAACGTCGGTTTCATGTCCTCCACGGCGAAATACGCCTCACCCCAGAGAGGGCAAGCACAGTAATCACTGTATGTGCCATTCTATACAACCTCTGCAAGCGGAGGAACATTCCACAGCCAGACGATGATGATGATAATGATGATGATGATGATGATGATGATGATGATGATGATGATGGCGATCAACATGACAATGAATTTGGCCGTGTGGAACCGAGTGGACTGGCATTTAGGGATCACTTTGAAAACACATTTTAGGTAAACACCTTGGCACAAATCAGTAAATTGGCTGGCAGGGGGTTTTGTGCCTGTCAGTGGCTGAAGGAGGGCAGGAACTGATTCACCTGGCAAGTAAGGTTGCTGCCATGAGACTACAGACAGCCCAATGTCTCCTCTATGGGCCGGACAGTGTGCTTTGGGTTTCCTTTGGGTGGTCAGTGATGCATGGCATTGGGGCTTTTTCACTGGACAGACTGATGACAAACAATCGATGGATACAAGGGTTTCATCTCCCTTTTTTCTATAAATCTGTGTCTAGAACTCCACATGCCCACCAAGGAGAGAGTCGGGGATAGCGAAATCTCGGCTTTCATGGGAGCAGGCATGACCAAGTTGGGACACCTGCTAGACCGTGAGAACGGAAGGTGGAAGTTGGTATTGGAGGTTAGTGCCCAGACTGGACTGAGGTCTCTGCGCCTGGTGGCTGATCTGTTGTGGAGGCTCAGAGTCTCCCTCCCGAACAGTGTCAGTGCTGCAGCAAGCACAGGGTAGCTGGAATACCAGAACACGTGGTTTTCCCTGATCTTCGGATATCTCCCAAGTATGTATCCAGAGGAGAGGGACACCTGCTGAACTTTAATGGTCTGACTGATTTAAGTTTTGCCTCAGTTGACCGAAAGTGACTATCACACATGCAGCAAATCCCTGTTTTTCAGGCAGCTGGCCAGCCGTCCAGACACCAAGTGGCGGGAACTTGGACAGGTTCCAATGGAAATCTCCCCCAAATGGAGGTTGATGTACAAGCCTCCCAACTCCAAAAGAGTGGGGTATTTGCAGTAGTGCGTCCTTCACTTGGCCATCTCCACTTATCTTATTGTCTCAAGGTTCAACCCTGATGTCGCTCTCTCTCTCTGTCTTTTTTTGTTCCAATATTAAATTAAATAGCGCCCATAATATGGGTACTTAGGACCCCAGCACCAGACTAATGCAGGGTCCAGCAGGCCTCCTGCAACGACACTACGGGCCCTATTTGAACGGTCTGAAACGCAAGTGAGAGGCGCGAAACGCAAGTAGCTTTGTTGGCATATCTCTTGCGCCGTTGTACCGTTATACCGGCGGATAAATGACTCTTGCAAGCAAGCGTCACCCTCATGTATTCATTCTTTTAAACAGTCACTCGCGGTAAAACTATGTTTTCTCACGATCATCAATCCAGTGTTTCCCCTATATGCATCAAGGTCAATTCACACACCTGAGTAAAGCATGTAAACAGAGAGGAGAGCTCCGTCTTCTCTTTAGAAACAAATATTATTTTGCACTACGGACGCTTCATATCCAGGTCAATTCACACACCTGTGAGCAAAACATATAAACGGAGAGGAACTTCCGTAAAGTTGGAAATAAATTGGCAGATTCTGAGTTTGCGGTTCAATAGATCATCAGTGAAACATCGTTGCGACACAATCGAGTGTAGTAACCTAGAGAACCAGCAACAACATTGTTTTCATCCAAACCAGCCGTCTTTAGCGAACGGTGAATTGCATTGGCTTCTATGAGCTGTCGGCTTTCAGCCGCGAGCTTAGGGACCGTCTGCAAAGTGCAAAACTGAAAACGACCACAATGGTTCAATTTCAATATCGTCGCCATTATTGATGCTAGAGCCCCAAAACTTGTTCCATAGAGGTATGGCGTCTTTATGGTCCTACTAAAACCTTTAGTTCTGAAAAAATGTATCTCTTCTTATTTTTGAGGATTTTATATTTAGCAAAAATGTCAATATACATCTTGATTTAGCAACAATTTCAGTGGTGTCGCCATTATTGACTCTAGAGCCCTAAAACTTGTTCAATAGAGGCATGGTCCTACTACAACCTTTGTGTTGGGGAGAGGGGAGGGAGTGGGAAGATGCATTGGTTTGAGGCACAGACCTTTTCGATTGTTGTAGTATTTGTGTTATGTGATTTAACTGTATAGTGTGGTTGTTGATATAATATATTTCTTGTTAAATAAATGTAAATAATTGTTTTAAAGATCGTACTTGTAATATATTCAATCTCTCCATATTTCCCCTGCTCATTACTGTGCACAAATGAACTGTATATACACCCTTCTGGTGCTGGCAGACACATAGAAACCTCCAGCAACTCCATCCTAGGGGCAACACTGCAATCCTAAAAGTCATGAGCTTGTACACGATGCCTGTGTCAAGAAAATATGTGTTTGCTGGACGCTGTTTCAGATCAACCCTTTTTAGATTTGCGTCGGGTGCAAGAGTAATTTATCCACCGGTATAATAGCAACGGCGGAAGAGATCCGACAACAAAGCTACTTGCGTTTCGCACTTCTTACTTGCATTTCAGACTTTTAAAACAGGGCCCTATAGCTGTAACTATAACTCACTATAGCTGTACCTATAACTCACTATAGCTGTAACTTTAACTCACTATAGCTGTAACTTTAACTCACTATAGCTGTAACTGTAACTCATTAGAAATGTAACTATACCTCAGCAGAACTGTAACTATAGCTCAACAGAATTGTAACTATAACTTACTATAACTGTAACTATAACTGTAACTACAACTCACTATAGCTGTAACTATAACTCACTACGGCTGTAACTATAACTAACTTTAACTGTTACTATAACTCACTATAACTGTAAATATAACTCACCAGAACTGTAGCTGAACAGAAGCATGTCAAAGCAGACGGCTGTCACATGCTGATGTCTTCCTCCAGTGGTCAGTCTACAGTTGTCAGTCGTGGTCTGTATAAAGTGGTCCGTCTACAGTGGTCCGTCATGATTTAAAGGCTGTGTTGCAGGGTTTATTTTCCAACGAATTTGTGCAATTTGCTTGTTGGTAATAAAGAACTGTTGTTGTTGTATTTAATGTTGTTAGGTATCACAAAACAGAATGTAATACGAAAAAGTAGGTACTATTTTAGCGGTTTGCTAATGATTCTCATTTTCCCCAGAATGCATTGGATGACGTCACGTTGGGGAGACACGGACCAATGTCGCATTGAGACCCTTGAGAGTAGAGACTAGTAAGAGAGTGTTCAGTAGATTATACAGATACATAGATAAATACATAGATATTATACATAGTTAGTATACGCTACACGTGACAATTTGATTGGTTCGCAATCTCGGGATATGGGGCAATATCCCATGATCGGTAGCTATTCCCCACTATTCACTTCGCCTTCGGCGAATAATTGTTGACTAATAGCCTAGATAGTAGGGCCCGACCGATATTGATTTTTGAGTGCCGATGCCGATGCCGATTATTTTCAGAGAAAAATTACGATTACGATTTAATCGCCCGATTAAAAAACAACAACAAAAAAAAACAAAAAACATATAAAACGTAGTTTTTGATACCTTAAATATACTTTAAACACTTTTGACGAATATGTGAATTGAATGCAGAACCTTTGAGTGTTTTAGAATACATTTACAGTCAAAAATGAGTGTAATGTAAAATGTAAAATAAATAACTAACTCCCAATGTGCTGCGCACGTGAGCAGTGACTAACACGTGCGTGCTGAGCAGTATGGTCTCACCGTTAGAGTCTACAGTATAACAAATTAACATGGCCTGGGACCTAAAGAAAAACAGGCACAACATGCTCAAACAACGCGTCTTGTGTACATTGGTGAGGTGAGCGCACAGCTGCCTGAGCGAGCGTGCTTTCATGTTGTACGGTAAAATTCAATCTCCTCTTTTTTACTCCAGCTAAAGTTGTTAGTTAGCAAGGCGAGTAGGAGCGCAATCTGCAGGATACTAAGCGCAATAACATTTATAAAAAATAAATAAAATAAATAAATAAATAAATAAAATCGGTTGTAATCTGCGTCTTTTTGGCCGATGCCGATTATTTTCAAAAAGGCTATAATCGGCCGATTAAATCGGCAGGCCGATAAATCGGTCGGGCCCTACTAGATAGATAGATAGCCTAGTCATTTAGGTGATTCGGCTCACACAGTATAGCCTACAAGACAACAAAGAACAAGGGAGACAACAAGTCTGACTGGACATTGTGGCATTCCCCCGGTGCCACGCCCCCTGTTCGGGAGAGTCGAGGCCGGGATATACCGCCGGTGGCCAACAGCCGGCGACAAATCCCAACCTCCCGAGAGCCGCAATCGGGGAAACGAGGAGCACCTGGGCAGGAGGCACCCAGGTGTTAAAAGGAGGCCACCAAACGACAGATCGAGGAGAGTCGAGTGGAAGAGAGGACGACGCAGAGGATCGAGACACCGTATAGTGAGTGTGTGGCTATTGGAAACCGAGTGTAATAAACCGCCGTTTGAGGCTTTGGACCCTCACACCCTGCCTGGTCCTTACTCTGAGCCCCTCTACCGAACCGAGTTACCACATATGGTGGAGAATGCGGGCAACTCGGTCCACGTACGGCTCCCGGTAAGGACCCCTCCCCGCGTTTTGGCAGTGGCTCTTCGTTTTTTGATTTTTTTTTGGTTTTTCCGGTGCGGTTCCTCCGTTCGCGGAGGTGAATACCCGCGGACGTAGATGCAGAACCCCGGGACAGCCACAGGACCAGCCGGCCCGAGAGAGTCGGACCCCAGCCTGGCCCTGCTGACGGAGGCGGTGCTCCGCCTGACCCAGCAGGCCACCCGCGACCCGCCGACCACCGCCCCGACGAGTCGGCTCACAAAGCTAGGACCCCACGACGATGTCGAGGCCTTCCTAGAAACATTTGAGCAGGTGGCAACCCGGGAGAGGTGGCCAGAGGCCCAGTGGGCCTATATAGTGGCCCCGTTTTTAACCGGGCCCGCCCAGCAGGCGAGTCAGGACCTCAACCCCGGGGACGCGGGCCGGTATACCGCACTCAAGGCGGCCATCTTGGCCTACTATGGACATAGCCTTGCTGCGAAGGCCCTCAATTTCCACGAGTGGACGTTCGACGTCCGAGGACCCGTGCGGACCCAGGTGGCCCACCAATGTCGGCTAGCCCGGAGGTGGCTGGTAGACGGAGCGGGACCCAGCCCCGTGGATCGGGTCGTGGTGGACAACACCGTGCGACAGCTGCCCCCTGACGCCCGGAGGGTGCTGGCCCACCACCACCCTGAGACCGTGGACGACCTCGTGCGCCAGCTGGAGAACTGGCAGGTGGCCCAGCGGCTGGCGGCGGGCCCGAGACCCAGCCCCCGGGCCACCCGGAGAGAGACTCCAATACCGCCGTCGAGGACCCGGCCGTCCACCCCGCCCCGAGAACGAGGGGAACCCGAGACCCGGCGCTGCTACCACTGCGGACAACGGGGACACCTGGTCCGGGACTGTCCCGACCGACAGGACGTCCCCATGCCTTCAGCGTGCACCGCCCCGAGAGACCGCCCCACCTGTATGCTGGCGACCTGCTGGACACAGAGCGTCAAAGACTCCCCCACCGTCCCCATCAAGGTGATGCACCAGGAACCCCGATGCAGGTCTCCTGCGTACACGGCGACACCCGGACGTACGAAACCTGCCACGTGGTAGTACGCACACCAGAGGGGGTCTTCGTCGCCCGGGCCGGGATAGTACCGACCCTTCCGGTGCCGTTCCTGATCGGCCGGGACTGCCCCATCTTCACCCGCTTTTGGAGCCCCATGAGGGGGAACCGAGGGGGACGGGAGCTGCACCGTCCGGCCGGCCGAAGCGGACGCCCGGCCCAGCGAGGGGCAAGGCGCCCGCCGACGCGAGAGTCCGGGTCGGAGACCGGACCCGTCCCGACGACCGCCGCCGACCCCGGACCAGCCCTGGGAGCGACCCGCCGACCGACCGCCGCGCGGACCGAGACGGACGACGAGCCGGGTTCCGGAGGAGAGGGACCGTCGGCGCCGGGAAGCCCGCCCCGATCTACCGGGGACCAGGTGCGACCGGGACCGGGAGACGGAGCGGGGCCCAGCTCCGACACCGTTACCGCCTCCGAGAGGGGGAACACCCCCGAGGAGCCCGAGAGCTCCCCCCTAACTGAGCTATCGGACTTCGCCCAGGCGGGGGGGGAGAACTCGGCCCGACCGGGACAGTTCGCTACGGCCCAGCATCGGGACGATGCCCTGCGGCACGCGTGGGGACATGTGGTCGCCCACGACGGTCAGGTGAGGGACTCAGTGAGCCACCTGACCCACCCCCACTTCTGCACTCAGCGGGGGTTGCTGTACAGGGTCGACGTACGCGAGGGGGAGGTAGTACAACAACTGGTGGTACCGCGACCGTACGTGTCTAAGGTTTTGTTCATGGCCCACACACATTTGCTCGGCGCACATCTGGGCATGGACAAAACGCGAGAGCGGGTGGTGGCGCGGTTCTATTGGCCCGGGGTGCGTAGAGATGTAGCGCGTTACTGCCAGGAGTGTCCCGACTGCCAGCGCGTAGCCCCGCGGGCAGTGGAGCGGAGTCCGCTCATTCCGATGCCCATTATTGAGACTCCCTTCGAGAGAATAGCGCTGGACATCGTAGGACCCCTCCCCAGGACGAGCCGGGGACATCGTTATCTCCTCGTCATATTAGATTATGCGACCCGATACCCCGAGGCCCTCCCACTGCGTGCGGCGACTAGCAAGGCGGTAGCCCGAGAGCTAGTATTACTCTTTAGCCGGGTGGGGCTCCCAAAGGAGATCCTCACCGATCAAGGCTCGTGTTTCATGTCCTGCGTAGTCAAGGAGCTGCTGAAACTGTTACAGGTCTCCCAGCTCCGGACCTCGGTATATCACCCGCAGACGGACGGGCTAGTCGAGCGGTTTAACCAGACCATCAAACGGATGCTCAAAAAGAGTATCGAGGCGGACGGGAAGAACTGGGACCAGTTGCTTCCCCACGTCCTCTTCGCCATTCGTGAGGTGCCCCAGGCTTCCACGGGGTTCTCGCCCTTCGAACTCCTTTATGGGAGGAGACCCCGTGGAATACTGGACCTGGCGAAGGAGGCGTGGGAGAGTCATCCCTCTCCACACAGGACCACCATCGAGCATGTGGAGCTCGTCAGGGACCGAATGGCCAAGGTCTGGCCCATAGTCCGAGACCACCTCGCCCGTGCTCAGCAGGCCCAAGCGCGCGTGTATAACAGGGGGGCGCGCGTGCGGAACTTCCGACCGGGCGAACGGGTCTTAGTGCTGGTTCCAACCAGCGAGTGCAAGTTTCTCGCGAAATGGCAGGGCCCGTATGAGGTAGTAGAGGCCGTGGGGCCCGTTAACTACAAGGTGAGGCAACCCGGGAGACGCAAGCCCACCCAGGTTTATCATGTGAATCTGTTAAAACAGTGGCGGGGTGAGGACGACCCTCCCCTACGGGCCCCCATGGCCTTGATGGCTCGGCCCGCGATCCCTGACGTCCCGATGGGGACCGACCTCAGCCCCGCACAGAGACAGGAACTAGGGGAGCTGGTGCTGCAGAGCCGGGACGTGTTTTCGGACGTGCCGGGGCGGACCTCGGTGATCTCCCATGAGATCCGGACCGCTCCGGGGGTGACGGTTCGGATCCCGCCCTACCGGGTACCCGAGTCCCGGCGCAACGCCATCCGAGCCGAGGTGGAGCGGATGCTGAAACTGGGGGTAATTGAGGAATCCCGTAGCGCCTGGGCTAGCCCTATCGTGCTGGTGCCCAAGCCGGACGGGACCCACCGGTTCTGTAATGACTTCCGCCGGTTGAATGAAGTGTCTGACTTTGACTCCTACCCCATGCCTAGAGTAGACGAGCTGATCGAGCGGCTGGGACCGGCCCGGTACCTGTCCACGCTGGACCTAACCAAGGGGTACTGGCAGGTCCCCCTGGCCCCGTCGTCCCGGGAGAAGACGGCCTTCGCGACGCCGGGGGGCCTGTTTCAGTACACTGTCCTGCCCTTTGGTGTCCACGGGGCCCCCGCTACGTTCCAGCGGATGATGGACCAGGTCCTAAGGCCGCACAGCAGTTACGCCGCAGCATATATCGATGATATAATCATCCACAGCGCCAGTTGGGACGAACACGTCAAGCACGTGCGGGCCGTGCTCAACGGCCTACGAGCGGCCGGGCTTACCGCCAACCCTGCAAAGTGCAGGTTGGGGCGGGAGGAGACGGCCTATTTGGGGTACCGGGTGGGGAGGGGGAACGTGCGACCCCAGGAGGACAAGGTGGCGGCTATCCGGGAGTGGCCTCAACCCCAGACCAAGAAGCAGGTGAGATCGTTCCTGGGGCTGGTGGGGTATTATCAGCGTTTTATCCCGGGGTATGCCACCCTAGCCTGCCCCCTGAACGATCTCACCCGGAAGGCCCTCCCGGATAGGGTCCACTGGACTGAGGCAGCGACGAGGGCCTTCGAGGACCTACGGGGGGCCCTATGTAAGGAGCCGCTGCTGGTCACCCCTGATTTTAACCTCCCTTTCACCCTCCAGACAGACGCGTCCGAGGTGGGACTAGGTGGGGTCCTATCCCAGGTCCGGAACGGAGAGGAGCATCCGGTGACCTATCTCAGCCGGAAGCTCCTCCCCCACGAGCGGAACTACAGCACCGTAGAAAAGGAGGCGCTGGCCATTAAGTGGGCCGTCACTAAACTAACGTACTATCTCCTAGGACACCAGTTCGTCCTGGTGACGGACCACGCCCCACTGAAGTGGATGGCCACCGCCAAGGACACGAATGCCCGGATAACGAGGTGGTTCCTGTCCCTCCAGCCCTTCTCCTTTACCGTGGAGCATAGGCCGGGGTGGGAACACACCAACGCCGACGCTCTGTCCCGCCGAGATGCGTGCGGGGGCTGGGCCCCGCGCACGGAGGGGCATAGGCAAAGGGGGGGAGTGTGTGGCATTCCCCCGGTGCCACGCCCCCTGTTCGGGAGAGTCGAGGCCGGGATATACCGCCGGTGGCCAACAGCCGGCGACAAATCCCAACCTCCCGAGAGCCGCAATCGGGGAAACGAGGAGCACCTGGGCAGGAGGCACCCAGGTGTTAAAAGGAGGCCACCAAATGACAGATCGAGGAGAGTCGAGTGGAAGAGAGGACGACGCAGAGGATCGAGACACCGTATAGTGAGCCGCACGGCGGACACGTGGACCACGACTCGAGCAACCCCCCGACTTTGATGTGCAGCGTGCGCTTGTGTGGCTATTGGAAACCGAGTGTAATAAACCGCCGTTTGAGGCTTTGGACCCTCACACCCTGCCTGGTCCTTACTCTGAGCCCCTCTACCGAACCGAGTTACCACAACATACACAAAATACATCACATTAAAACTAGACACATGCGTTGATATAGACAGATAGAAAGATAATTAAATATGTTATATTATTTGCCTTGCAGAGCCAGCCAATCCTGTGTGCGTATGCAAATTAGCCATGAGCGCCTAACACAAGAAAGGCGTAATGTTGAGAAGTCATACTAAAAACGGAAAGCAAGCGAAAGCTAGACCAGACTGTATCAATCACATACTTTGGGTCCATTCTAACTTATGGTAAGAAGCTAGTCTTTAAATCTTTGCAGTGACTGAATGTTGATGATAAAACGGATTGTTTTGCATAAGATGAGTGTGTGCGACTGTGTCCTTTCCGGCTTCGGCATACTGCATGGTTATGAAAGCCCTGTGGTTAGTTGTGATCTAAGTGAAGCAGCCTAGCCATGGAGTTGGATAAGTTGGAGTGATTGTTTACGGGCGTGCGAGAGTGAGAGAGAGAGCACACCCGCCGTGGTGATGTTTGGCTTGTTGTGAGCTGTCTGTCATCATCCGCCGGGTTGGGCGATGTGCTTTGTGTATGTGTTCAATGTACATCTGTCTGGTCATATTTGCGGTAGATTGATGGTTAAATAATGTCACACCACGATCGGTTATACTTGCAGGCACTCATTTGCAAGTGCACTGATTGCGTGTCCGATAGGCTAAGTTAGCCCATAGCTAGCATTATGCCTTCTATTTCTGAATCTATCTATTTCTGAAAGTTTACCGGTTAAGACATAATCGCTGTCACTACATATAAAGAAAACGTTGACTTTCACTCGGTGCTATTCACTGACAGTAAGAATAAATAAAAGTGTTGTTATTGTTTGCACTGCTGTTGATTGACTAGCTCCAGCGCTCGTTGCTGCGTTGCTAAATGATAGCAACTCTCCACTCATTCTCCTCTGACCATGCATTTATTTGGCTTTGATCAGTTCTCGGCAATTCCTCATTCGCCCTCTCATGTCTGACAGGTTTGAAATTATCCTGCTGTGGGCCATCACCATCATACATGTTATTTGTGGTTCTTGCCACCTCTTAGACGCCATAGTTCTAGTACTACGCTGAGGCTACCTTCCACGTCTCCCCAACGTGACGTCATCGCCGAATGGCGTTAGAAAACACCGTTACTGCCAAAAACGCCAAACACTGGACCGTAACACTATTTTGGAGACATTTTATAAATGAATCACATATTTTGAGTGCTTTATGTACCCATTAATCAAAACTTCCGGTTAACCTGCACGTATGCCTTTAAAGGCCCACTATGCAACTTCGGGCATTTCTTCGCTGTTTTCTTGGTTTTGGCACGCACATTTCTCTACACAGCACCCCCTACAGCTTCGTAGTAGATATTTCACAACACTGTCGTAACAACTCGTTGACGACCCTTCCCCATGCACTTCTACGCGAGCCATGTGCATTTGTTTTCAAAGAAGCCGGCGAATGCGTGGAGCCATGTCCGAAGTAGATGTTCATAAAGTGTAGGCAAGGTTATACATTTTTAAAAGGGTGTATTTGTATTGCAATAAACATAAATCCATCCTTTTTTATAGTTGACAGGGAGAATTTATATCCTAGATTATAATTGTTTTATTTTAGGTTGAACAGAACAATCAGTGTAAGAGGTTTGGCCAACATAATAATCTAAATAAACAAGAACCTGGATTAGGGGATTCAGCCTGTATCTGGGGGACGAGACAGACGAACAGCAAAACACCCATGGAAACAAAGGTGTTTATATGGTTGCAACCAAGCAAGCTAGAAACATACAGGGCTCACAACAAAACGGTCGAGAAAACAATTTTTACAGGGCTCACAACAAAATGGTTGAGCAAACACATTTGTACAGAGACTATCAACATCAAGAATACCACGAAGACAAAGGCCACCCAAGGGTACTTTCAATTTCAAAAGCAACACGGCCGAGTCGGCGTCTGATTTGCAGTCTTCTTTTTCTTTCAGTTCACGCTATTCCTGAAAAGCTTGCCCAACGTTTACTCGTGTCTGGCCTCTCTGCCGGTCAGTCTCCCTTTTCTCTTCTTCTGTTCCTCCGACATTGGGTTTCTCTGTCTCTTTTTAGTCGGCTGATCTATGATGAATATAACAATCCCTTAGTGACTTGTGTTTATATCGAGCCGGTTCCGTGTTTGGGGGTCTGTGCCGTAAAGCAATTCGTTACTTCGCGAGACCCGAGACTCCCGCGAGAGTGGGCGGCGGGTCGCCGGCAGAAACATATTCCTTTTCTCCGCCAAGATGCGCAAGGGTGAGTCGAAACAACGAACAATCTAAAAAAAATGTATAATAGAACCATCGCAATGACTCTTAGCCTGTTATATTAAGGTAAATCAAGCCAAAAGAGTTGCATAGTTCCCCTTTCACTCGTGTCTGATCTCTTTTCTGGTCCATTCTTCTTTTGTTCCACCGACGGTCGCCTCTTGGGTCCCTTATCAGTCGATTGATCCATGATGAATGCAACAATTGCCTCGCAACTGGCTGTTTATATCTAGCCGGTGCCATGTTTGGGTGTGTGTCTGTGCCGTAAAGCATTTTCGAAACTACAATCTGACTACATTTTCGAGGATACTTCCGCTGCGTCACATCCATTCCGGATTGTGTCAGTCCGAACAGAGCAAGTTGCATATGCGCTTTTTCACTGGAGAGGCGACATGGGTAAATGATAGTGGGCCTTTAAACCAGGGGTGTCAAACTCATTTTAGCCTAGGGGCCACATGGAGGAAAATCTATTCCCAAGTGGGCCGGACCGGTAAAAATATGGCATAATTTTGTAAAATTAAACATGCTGTGAGCACACCAAACACAGGTTTCCCATTTACTTCCGTAAATAAAAAGGACGATGACCATTTTTCTTGTAAAACTCTGCACTGTGTCCACTTTTCGTCTTTTTGACAGAGACATTTTGGGGCAATAAGAGTGCCAAAGCGCATAATGTTGGAAGTATAAAGGTACGGCCACACCAACCGCGTTGCTCGCGGTAGGGGCGTTGAAAATCTGCATTTTTGCATAGGGAACCATTGGTCTAGGTGCGGTACACGCGGTGAAGCGTTGCGTTGGGGGCTTTAGGCGCGGAAGTTGCACGTAATTACGCACGTAAACGCAGCCTGGCGGACTATTTCTCTGCTGATCAACACTACGAATGCTGGAAACACACCAGACACACCATGTGAAGTTATTTAACCCGATTAGTGTTATTTATATCCGAGATTATTTAATCTAACCCGATCTAAGCTCTATTATGCACCCAAACGCGGCGTTTGGGTTTCCTACCTCGGACTCCAGCGCAGCCACGGCCGACATCTTTCTTTATTCTGGGTGTAAATAGTTACATAGTTACGCCATTAAATGCGTTTATGGAAACATTTGTAGCGAGAAATGTGCATTTTAATTTCATAATTTTTGCTCAGTGAATGTGAAGGATGTTTGGTTTGATAGTTATGACGAAGAGGGAACGCTCCGTTCACTTACATGGACATGGACTCATCTAGCTGCGGTGGCGCGGTGACGCGGTGGAAGCATTGAACCACCACACACCGATCAAGCGTCAGGTTAGGCGCGGTACTCGCGGTATCCACTGCGAGCAACGCGGTTGGTGTGGCCGTAGCATAAGGCAGAACGACAAGGTAGCTCCGGGCTAGCTGCACTACCTGTTTATACTTGCTCCCTGCTCAGCCCCGGTATAAAGTTTGCTTGCTTAACATAATTGCTATTGCGATTTCTAGTGGACACATTAAGAACAGCAGTTTCTTTCATTGAAAAATAGCAGATCATTTTACGTTACATTCCAAAGCGACTTCCAGTTACACACAATTGTCCAGTAGTTCAATGTACAACAAATTAATCAGTGCCAGTCAATGCAATTCATGTAATGCTAGGAAGGATTTTTATAAAAAAAAAATATATATATATTTATTTTTTTTACAATACTGTACTTCACAAAATCATCTCGCGGGCCGGATTAAACCCGTTCGCGGGCCGTACGTTTGACACCCCTGCTTTAAACCCTACAGACTATTTCACAATCAGCTACAGCCTAGTTTGTGTTGGTCAGAACAAGAAGCGAGCGGAGTTGCAATGCCCGGTGACCCAGATCTGATCCCCCCCAACCTGAACGCATCATGTTGCTCTGCCTCACCTTTGGGGGGCTGCCGTTCTCCTCTGGGGGCGGTGGCAGTGGGAGGGGCTTGTTGCTGGGCGGCGACGGGGGCGGGGACTCCAGGCGGTAGTCATAGTTACGGAAGCAGCAAAAGAAGGGGCTGAAGATGCTGCGGCGGTGGTGTTTCTTCAGGCTGCTGCCGGACGGGGAACCTGGAGGGAGACCATCGGACAATAAGGATCAGAAAGTTATCATCGATCCTCATAAACGCTGAAACATGATTTAAGCGGTGTAAAAAAGTTACTCATGTTTTTATCACCTTAATCTATTTAAATGTACCCCACAGCAATTGTCATGGTTCTGAAATGAATTAGAAATCAACTGGTGATAAAGGGACATTGAGCCTCTGACACCACAGGAACAGTAGCTGCCATGTGGCTTTAGGGACAGCAGACTTGTTTATTAACTTCACCATTTCGCTCTTAACTACCACGAAGGGGAGAGGACATTTTCAAATCAATGGAAAAGTAGAAAAAAACACAGACTGGGGGACAAGAGAAGCAGAGAGTGAGCAAGAGACAGATAATCTGTGTCTTGTAAAGAAAGATTAATAATCCTGCATCTTTATTTCCATCCAGGGTTTAGAGCCATTAGAACTGACCTGTGATTTGCCTCTGAGGTTCAGTCTCCACGACGACCACAACAACAACAACAACAACGGCCTTGATCAGTAAAGGCTAACTATCGAGCCGACGTGAGGACTCTGGCGTTCCCTGAGCTTCTACCAGACGATGAGAGGAAGCATCAAGTCTGGATCGTTTACAACGGGATGATTTAATTAAAATAAAAAACACCCACACACATTATTTGTATTATGTCATTGAGAACACACACACATACACACACACACACACACACACACACACACACACACACACACACACACACACACACACACACACACACACACACACACACACACACACACACACACACACACACACACACACACACAAATAGTTACATCATCACTACTTCAGTGTGCGAGCTCTGACCTACTTTACACTAAACGAGAAAGAAGCAGATTGGAAATAATCTTCAGTGATTGCCAAATGTATAATTATAGTATTTTATAATTATAACATATATTAGGAAAGTTTAGATGGCAATAGCAGTTGAGGGAGCATCGGATAGGGCTTCACCCACAATGATGCTTTATGCATACAAAAAATGCATTTCATTTTTGTCTTTATTATATATGCTCTTCATACAACTCTCTTTCCACTCTCTCCATCGCGATACGTACCCCACTATTTAAGACCCATATCTGCATGTAAGAGCAGCAAGATCCAGTAGGTTTATCATCTGTTTGTTCTCTTCATCTAGTCCCATGATGAGGACCTCACAAGAAAATCCAACACTACAATCATACTCTGTTACTAATAATTAAAGAGTCTGACTTTCTGCTCACACAATATTACATACGTGTGTGTGGTGAACACAGACTGTGTGTGTGTGTGTGTGTGTGTGTGTGTGTGTGTGTGTGTGTGTGTGTGTGTGTGTGTGTGTGTGTGTGTGTGTGTGTGTGTGTGACATCATCATCACCCAGGCTGCCCAGGCCCCTTTCCTGCTACTCCTTCTCCCCTGCCTACAATCAACACTCCCACTGAGGGCCCTCCATCCGACTCCGATGGAGTTCGTGTCGGGGCCCCCGTGTGTGTCGGGGCCCCTGTGTGTGTCGGGGCCCCCGTGCGTGTCGGGGCCCCCGTGCGTGTTGGGGCCCCATGCGCAGGTTGACACCTGTCCAGCCGGCGGAGGGGCCCCCCTCGTTGTAGTGAACACAGCAGGACGGTTTTTGCCCTTGTTCCCCAAACAGATGTTCCGATACGAACTGGGAACAATGTCAACGAGAGGGGCCACACACACACAAAACACACTGTGTTCACCACACACACACATACACTGTGTTCACCACACACACACATACAAACACACACACTGTCTGTGTTCACCACACACACACACACAGAAACAGTGTTCACCACACAAACACACACAATGTCTTTGCTCACCACAGTCTGTATTCACCACACACACACACACACACACACACTGTCTGTGTTCACCACACACACACGCACACACACATTGTCTGTTTTCACCACACAAACACACACTGTCTGTGCCCACCACACACACACTGTCCGTGTTCACCACACACACGCACACACACACACACACTGTCTTTATTCACCACACACTCTCACACACACACACACACACACACTGTCTGCGTTCACCACATGGACACTGTCCGTGTACACCATACACACACACACACACACACACACACACACACACACACACACACACACACACACACACACACACACACACACACACACACACACACACACACACACACACACACAAAGGCAACTCAGGAGGATGAGGAGGGTCAGGAGGGAGTCATCTGATGAAAGGAGGAGGCCACACATGGTCAGAATCAAGAGAGGTCAGTGAGCCACACTAGGGACCAGCTCACAAAGGGAGTCCTTCATTGACTTATCTATTAGTATCCAACCTTCAATCTGGCATGATGAACCCAATGAAACGATAAGAAAAAGTCAGGCCTAGAATGTAAGGCACATTTGAAGATATGAAATATAAAGTAATTGAATGGCGAAAAACTTTGGTCGGATTTTTCCTATAACCCCAAGTTCCCAGTTTTTTATCCTTTTGGCACACGGAAAAAGCAGGTGATGGCATTGTTTGACGCGCAGTTTGTGTCCAGAAAATAGTGAGAGTTTGACTGCCCAAGGATGCAAAGCAAGTATCTATATCAATGTGTTTCACAAACAGAAGGGTCAATAACTGTATCTGCTTGCCCCGCCTTCTCCCCGTCATGCACTTCCATCACCTATTTAATGGGTGCACCATCAGCACCTGTCGCAGGTGTTCACTCATCACAGGTGGGAGAGAAGGAGAAATTAGTGAGTCAATGAAAACATAAAAAACTTAAATGGTGCTCCTACAGTAATACTTCTGTGGGCGCAGCATTCCCTGGGATGGACTCCTGGTCTCAGAAGGAGACTTCATAGCTCCCCTCAACACAAGCCCTGCATTCTGAAAGCATGCCTACATTTCCCCCCCCAATCTGTTGCCTCAAATGACAGACTGAAAAACTGAAAACAGGTGTGTCCAACCCAAAGGAGGGGGTGGGAAGCAGAGGAGGAAGTGGGTGCAGGAAGGGTGGGGACTCGGAGGAGAGGTAATGAGGCGAGACAGCCTATACTTGTGTCTGCTCCGTACGTCTCCCATTCCAGAAGCACCACCCTGCACAAACACAGCTCTCCTCCACCACACAAATAACCTAGTGGAGCTCAGCCAGACGGACCAACACAAACACAAATGCGTGCACACACACACACACACACACACACACAAACACACACACCCACATCCAAATGCACACATGCACGCATGCACACACACACACACACATGAACAGACACACACACACACTGAGCTCACCAAGTCCACACACACCCTTACACACACACCCACACACACACTAAACATTACCATGTGTTCGATACGTCTACAATCCACAGAGAACACAGGAAGGGCTGTTGACCGATGTGCGTACAAGACTGTCAGACAGACACACACACACACACACACACACACACACACACACAAACGTACACGAAGACTAATGGAGTCCTAGCCATGTGGAGCTATTGAGCAACTGAGCCCCGTTGCTTGACATGTTGCTGAGGTGAGACTCAGAGATTTCTAATATACTCTTGAAATCATTCCTCACACAAGGCACAACAAAACAAACAAAAGCAACTTTCTTCCCGACACCTTGCATCAGCGATATCACCCTTACAGTTACACACTTACATCAACAGACTCTGTATGAAAACAGTGTTTGTTTGTGTGTGTGTGTGTGTGTGTGTGTTGCGTGTGGCCATGACTCACTCACTCAGACGTCCCTATAGGGGGTGGCCTGGTCCCCCCTCCATTTTGCTGAGTTTGTCCGGCATCCCCAGGTCCCTTTTGGTTTGCAGACTTCTTTATTTGGTAAAGTATTCATACTGCATTTCAGCTATGGTTTCATTTGGTAAATAAAACCTGTTAAAACATCTTATTTCATGGTGTCCTTCCTTTATGTTGGGGTCTCCAATTCGAGCCACTGGGTATGTTATTCAGTTGTTTGGAGGCCGTAACAGTGTGTGTGTGTGTGTGTGTGTGTGTGTGTGTGTGTGTGTACAAGATAAAACATTGAAGCATTGGTCTGGTTCTCTGAGGGCAGTTAGAATGTACGATTGATCACATCATCACCCTGATGTTTTGTGGCTGCATGATACAATAACAAAGAGTCTCAATCTAAACATATTTCCAGAGAGAGAGGAAGAGAGACAGCAGGGGCCCAAAGCAGTGTTTTATCACTTTCACCCTAATCCATTGAGCAGACGCATGCTACTTCACCCCTTCAGTTCCCTTCCTTCGTTTTAATTCAACGCAGTGAGACAGTAGGCTAGGTAAATATGCTTAGTGTTGGATAATTGCGTGACCAGGGGGCGTGGCCAGGGAGCGTGACCAGGGGCCGTGACCAGGGCCGTGACCAGGGGCCGTGACCAGGGGCCATGACCAGGGCCGTGACCCGGGGGCGTGACCAGGGGGGTGACCAGGGGTGTGACCCGGGGGCGTGCCCAGGGAGCGTGACCTGGTCACGCCCCCAGGGGCATTAGGAGTGACCAGGCTATGAGGAGTGACCAGGCTATGAGAAGTGACCAGGGCATGAGGAGTGACCAGGGCATGAGGAGTGACCAGGCTATGAGAAGTGACCAGGGCACGAGGAGTGACCAGGCTATGAGGAGTGACCAGGGCATTAGGAGTGACCAGGCTATGAGGAGTGACCAGGCTATGAGGAGTGACTAGTGCATGAGGAGTGACCAGGGCATGAGGAGTGACCAGGCTATGAGGAGTGACTAGTGCATGAGGAGTGACCAGGCTATGAGGAGTGACTAGTGCATGAGGAGTGACCAGGATATGAGGAGTGACCAGGGTATGAGGAGTGACCAGGCTATGAGGAGTGACTAGTGCATGAGGAGTGACCAGGGTATGAGGTGTGACCAGGGTATGAGGAGTGACCAGGGTATGAGGAGTGACCAGGGCATGAGGAGTGACCAGGGTGAGTGACCAGGGTATGAGGAGTGACCAGGGCATGAGAAGTGAGCAGGGCATGAGGAGTGACCAGGGTATGAGGAGTGACCAGGCTATGGGGATTGACTAGGGCATGAGGCACCACTGGCTAACGACGCCAGATAAGAGGCAAGGAGGGAAGGCAGGAAATTCTCCACATTCCTGACAGGAAGGGATAATTGCCATATGGTCGCAGGGGGGGGGAGAAACTCACCCGGATGGCTGAGGCTAAAGTGGCCTGCCTCGACTTAAGCTTTAAACGTGTAAACAACTCCAAGACCAGGCACTCCTTGCTGGCCTCAACATTAGCATAATTCTGTAAAAAAAATCCATCCGAGACTAGATCCAGATACACACCAGACTACGGTAATGTGCTTGCGTTAAAGACAGGCTGCAGAGTGCCTCATAGATATGAGAGACTACAGGCCAGTAGCAACAGAACACATGTATAAGAGTCATGTAGAGCTAGCTACCGTGCCTGAGTACTTGCGTGGTTCAGGTCAGGCTAGGTGTGAAGCTACCAATGGGAGCAGCGTTTGGGCGTTTAGCTGTGATGGCCACAGTGAGCAGTGAGGCATGTCCACTGGGGCATACAGTTAGTAGAGAACGTGAGAGGAGGGCTTCTTAAATAATTAAGATGGAAAACGCAAACACACACACAGCTTTAAAAGCTTGTCGGGGGAAAGCTTAACTTGATCCTTAAATCAGGAAGCCAGTGGCCCGGTCCAGCCAATGAGTTTGTAGCGATCAATTTATGTTAACTAAATTGGGAGGTTCTGCATGTGGGGAAATATGGCACACTATAGATGATTGCTTTACTGTGTGTTTATGTTGATATTTGTATTCGTACTGTACATTTTTCTCTACTCTTTACTTTTCTATTCTCATTTCTATTCTGTTTTATATTCTTTACTTGCATTCTTTATTTTCGTTGAGGTGATAGGATCCTTCTTTACATAATACAAGCGGCTGGGGAAACACCAAAGGACGTGTGAAGCGTTCTTCTAGTGGGAGAGGGACGGACGTCAGGGTGAACGCACATCAAGTGGATCCCAGCTGTCACCGTCTGCAGATTATATAACACACACAGCTGACGCTATGATGATCACACACACACACAAACACAGATGCACGCCCACACGCACACACCCACGCACACACACACACACACACACACACACACACACACACACACACACACACACACACACACACACACACACACACACACACATACACACACACACACACACACACACAGGATGTCTATACAGCTGGGCTGTGGATATTGGGGATGGAACACAGGAGGTTCCGGCTGGAGCAGGAGCGCAGCCCCTGGAGCGTCCTCTCTCCTCCCCACGAGAGGGGATCCAACCGCCTGCAGGGTGGGGGGGGGGGGGGGGGGAGGGTCTATAGAGTTACGCAACACGCTGCAACACCGCCTCACATGTGCTGCGGAGATTTCAGTCTTTTTTCTTTTGGATTCTGATCCCCTGATGAGCAGACACTCAGCGACTGCTCAGAAACCCTCCTCCCCCCACCGCGTTACAGACCCCCCTCCCCCCACCGTGTTACAGACCCTCCCCCCCCACCGCGTTACACACCCTCCTCCACCCCACCGCGTTACAGACCCTCCCCCCCCCACTGCGTTACAGACCCCCCTCCCCCCACTGCTTTACAAACCCTCCCCCCCCCACCGTGTTACAAACCCTCCTCCCCCCACTGCGTTACACACCCTCCTCCCCCCACTGCGTTACAGACCCTCCCCCCCACCGCGTTACAGACCCCCCTCCCCCCACTGCACAAACCCTCCTCCCCCCACCGCGTTACAGACCCTCCCCCCCCCCCACCGCGTTACAGACCCTCCCCCCCCCACCGCGTTACAGACCCCCCTCCCCCCACTGCGTTACAGACCCTCCTCCCCCCACCGCGTTACACACCCTCCTCCCCCCACCGCGTTACAGACCCTCCTCCCCCCACCGCGTTACAGACCCTCCTCCCCCCACCGCGTTACAGACCCTCCTCCCCCCACCGCGTTACACACCCTCCTCCCCCCACCGCGTTACAGACCCTCCTCCCCCCACCGCGTTACAGACCTTCCTCCCCCCACCCAGTACAGACCCTCCTCCCCCACACACACACACATTGATATGCTCTGACGGGGATGCATTCCCGGGGGGGGGGGGGGGGGCATGGAGCACACCAACAGACACTCAACATTATCCCCACTCACCTTGTTGGTACAGAGAACAGTGCAACTCCCCTCCTGAATTTCTATAGTCATCTTGTTGGTAAACTAATATCTATGTATTCATTCTTTCTCAGTTTACTATTAATATGAGCTCTGTGAACCAATGATTAATAGTGTTGTATTGATTTGTACAGCTGAGACCATTTCTGGAACTACAATCACTGACCCTGAAAAATATAGATATTTTCATGTTTCTCTTTGTGTGTAGACCACCACACTGCTACAGCAACACTACATAATGTGACATGTATGTAGCGTTAGTGATGAAGAGAAGAGGAATTCCATAATGAGAAATTGAATTCCACCATGGTTCTCTGAAATACTAACCTCTGCCAAACGAGAATCCAAAATAGCAGAACTCAGGCCTCGGTAACTACAACAACGCTATGTTATTTGTAACAGCCACAAAACATACTAATTTCACATGTTGAGCAGCTAGAGCTGGAAGCAGTCAAATACTCAGCAAGTCAAACATCTTCTCCACCAAATGTTCACTTTGACCAGTTTTATCTAGAAGCAATATAGAGGCCCGTTAAAACAAGCGTATAGCTCAAGAAGAACAGTTAGCTCCATTGAGAACCACCGTATAGCTCCAGAAGAACATTTAGCTTCAGAAGAAGAGTTAGCTCAATTGAGAACCACCGTATAGCTCCAGACGAACAGTTAGCTCCAGAATAATAGTTAGCTCGCGTGAGAACATGTGTATAGCTCCAGAAAAACGGATAGCTCTAGAAGAACAGTTAGCTCCTGTAAGAACCACTGATAGCTTCAGAAGAACATTTAGCTCCAGAAGAACATTTAGCTTGAGTGAGAACGAGCGTATAGCTCCAGAAGAACAGTTAGCTCCAGAAAGAACCAGCGTATAGCTCCAAAAGAACAGTTAGCTCCAGTGAGAACAAGCGTAAAGCTGCAGCAGAACAGTAAGCTCTAGTGGGAACAAGCGCAAAGCTCTAGAAGAACAGTTAGCTCTAGTGAGAACAGGCGTATAGCTCCCAAAGAACAATTAGCTCTAGTGAGAACAACCGTGTAGCTCCAGAAGCTCTGAGCCTTCCGCTGTTCCAACAGTCAGCTGGCCTGATAAGCCAGTGTGCCCCAGGGGCCTCAACAGTGAAGATGTGAAACATCCAATCTGATCCGCGGAGTTGGAGAGATTCTGCTTTTCTGATGGGTGGAAAACCGCCTTTAAATCTGTCAGAAAGACGTGCTGTTCAGAAGACACAGACAGCTCCCTTCTCTTCTCTTCCATTCACTTGTTTCTCTGCCTCTCGTTGAAAGCCCCGCCGAGGAACAGGTTTGTAATGTTGGGGCGATAGAGGTTAGGAAGTGGAACTTCTGCTCAGCCAATCCCAAATAATCTTTAGTAATATTTCAGAGCATGGTTCTGGTACATCAAGTATTTGGTACCTTGCAATAGCGATCAAAACCCCTCACTGATTTGTTGTTTTTCAGCTTGAACCGCAGAAGGCTCACATGATTATATGTTTCCTATTGCCCACTGTGGTTAACATATCTACGAATAGAAGACTAGACAACTAAACAACTTACGCCCTTCTGCTGCTCCCGTGTCAAATATGATATATTTTATGTATATATATATATATATATATATATATATATATATATACATAAATATATTAAAAAATATATATATATACAAGTATTCCATGTTATAATTCATGATCTGTTCCATTGATATTAGTGCCGTTCGGTGGACACCTTTAACCTCAGTATCCTGCAGGTCTGAGACCAAGAGTTCTCGCACACTAAGTCAGGGTGGCCAGCGGGACTCATACCCCCACCTGGTGGGGTTAATGCCTTGCTCTACTAGTGGAGCTAGACAGGGACTCAAGACAATAACTGGTGCAGTCATGCCTTGCTCTTCTAGTTGAGTTAGACTGAAGCATCATTATTAAACCATTTGCTATCGCTTTATTATTTTGCCGGGTTCAAGTATCGTCTTATTTGTGTTATATTTGGTCAGTACACACACATCTTCCTGGCTCTTAACCAGTTGTGAGCCCAGTGGTCTCCCTGTCGCCATGGCTGCTGCTTGGCTGATTCTTATGTGCTGAGATTCGTGCTCAGCAGGTGTCTAGCAGTTCACCAACAAACCTATACCACTGAACCCCCATTAATCACCATTTACTCACCGGCATTTTTACAAACAGGACTGGCAGTTGGTTAAAAGCAAGCAGTTCCAACAATACATTGGTTCTGAAATCAGGTGCTTGAATTGGGTAAAGGTCAATAAAGAGGCTCTTAGTGAAGTCAGCCCCAGCTCTTTAAGATGGGCTAGGGTTTTTCTGCAGGGATTCCTACAGAGACTACTTGGGGATCGGCCCAGTGTCGATATAGCCACATTATCCTGCCCATATCTCTCTGAGCTTACTTACAGACACTGAGTTACAGTACTTGTTGCAATGACCAATATAGTGCCGTTTCCTTATGGTGTGGCTGTTGGAAGCCAGCGCGGACACCAACAATAATTACTCACTGCTACAACAATTGCTCTAAGAATATAACAGGCTGACACTGCATTTCCTAATGAAGAGTAATGATGTGGGGGAGGCTAAACCAACGGTGGAAAATACTTCTGCCTGACCCTCTACTACCCTGTCAACATTGTTAGCAAGGACAGTTAATATAACCTGCCTCCCATCAGGGGACATGTACCAGACGCTAAATATATACTCCATTTACATTGTTTTTTGATACCGAGGAGCATTGTGTAAAACTGTTAATATTTGAATATGTATTGTTGAAAACATCTGCAGGAAGAAAAGTTAGGTCTGGTGTTCTAAGAAACGTGGACCAGTGCCAACTATTGAGTCATTTAGCAGAACCCTTGGACACAGGGTTTGAAGCCAGAACCATTTGGCTTGTAGTCAAACCCCCAACCACTAGACTGTCCTGTCTCCGCACGAACACGACCCTCTGTCCATGACCTTCAGTTCGCCTTCAGTCACAGAGGATTGAATAATAACGACCAGGGGGACTGCACTTATTAAAGCCACTGGAGGGTGGCTTTAATTCTGCCCAAGTTCACCTCAACAGCAGTTAGTGTGGATGAGGAGGCTCTGTAAGAGGCTGTTACAGGCTCTCATTGACCGCATCACTCTGCTGCCAGCAGTGAATGAAAAGCCTCAACTCAAATCTGTCCTAATCTCATTATCTTAAGGGCTCATCAGAGATACCTGTATAACTGAAGCTTCTGTAATGCCCGGTGGCTGACTTGTTACACCAGAGCCGCCGTGAAGCCAACTGAACTTTCACTGTTCATCCAGCTGCTGCTGGATAAAAATAGAGACCGTCTTTCCACAACTTTGTGTTCTTAAGTGTCTTGGCAACTACATCCAAGAGCAGAACCAGTAGAAGATATCACTTGATATCCAGACCATACAGTATGTGACAGAACCCTGATGCTACATCGTTTTAAGTATGATTTGTATGTCTGTGTTGCCAACCTCACCTTACCTAGAAAAGCTGCTAAAAACAATATCTCTTACGCATGACTCACTTGTAGAAATCATCCAATTGAGTAATCAGAATAGCCTCAATATGCCCTACTATTGCTCTTTTTCTCGACACTACCAGGATTGCTTCCTTGTGATAATGTCCCCTGATTGTGTAGACGTTATTTTCTATAAGTGTATGGGTTAATATTGAACAATTATTGGAGAACACGGCATAAAAGGAACTTTTGAAAGAGAAAATTGAATTATAAAGTAATAATATGCAACAGGAAGCTCAAGGTGATGAGAAACCGTGCAGTACTGTACGCCTCTCTTGATACTGTACGTACAGTATCAAGAGAGACAGGTGCAGTACTGTATGAGACAGGTGCAGTACTGTACAAACAGTATCAAGAGAGAGAGATGCAGTACTGTACGTACAGTATCCAACTGAACATACAGTATCCAACAATACTTACACTACTGGTAATACAGAATCCAACAGTATACAGTATATCCAAAACGATGTACTGTATCCAACATCAGCACCAGATACTCTCGGTGAAGAGAGACGTACAGTATCTCGTGATGAGAGACCATACAGTTTCTCAGTGAGGAGAGACCTGCAGTATCTCTGTGAAGAGAGACAGTATAGTATCAAGAGAGACCCGTACAGTATAAAGATAGACTGTACAGTATCTAGGTGAAGAGAGACCACACAGCAGGGGTCTGCAACCCTAGGCACGCGTGCCACTTGCACGTGGCAGCATAATTTATTTTAAATGTAAAAAAAAAAAAACTTTTTTTGTTTTCTTTATTATCAAAAAAAAAATTCTAAGGAAATCACAGAAAGAAGCTCAAAATGAATGTTCTATAATCCAAAGACCATATCTGACCCATGAACCACCATTCAGGGTGGGGTTATTCGTAAGGTGGCCTTTGGAGCCTACGTCCACTGCCATCGTGTTTAAGTGAGACCAATCTTCCCCGGAACATCTTGGTGGTGGTATCACCTCCAGGTCGCTGAGCTTCCGCAGTAGGCCCAGTCATGATACGCTGCTGTGGGCTCTGTGGCAGATGGCCAGGAGCCAGTGCTTAGAACCAAGATGGTGGCTAGGTGGATGAGGTCTCATCGTTCATCTGGATTATATAACCTCATCCATGGGTGGCTATTGGTGGAACTGTACACATCCTAGGTACAAATCCCCCCCTCCCCTGCTGAGAATGTCTCCCTCCATCCCTGAGCGACCCTGTGAGGGGTCAGCAAGGCCTCTTTCACAACATTGATTCAACTGTAACATATGAGGGTAGGGTAGTGTGTACATGTGCGTGTGTTTACTTGTGTGCGTGTGTTTACTTGTGTGCGTGTATGTATGTGTGCGCGTGTGTGTTTATGAGTGAGTATGCATCTCTATGTGTGTGTGTGTGTGTGTCTGTGTTTGTCTGCACTAGAGTGTCGGTTTGTGTGGGTATGGGTACATATGTATATTTAGCATTAAGTGTATGTAGTGTGTTGCATGTGTCTGCGTACCATGTGCGTCTGTGATATGTGCGTCTGTGATATGTGTGTGTGTGTGTGTGTGTGTGTGTGTGTGTGTGTGTGTGTGTGTGTCTGTGTGTGTGTCTGTGTCTGTCTGTACTAGAGTGTGTGTTTCAGTATGTGGTATGTGTATCAAATGCATGTAAATGTACGTCTGTACATGTCTCAATATATGTGAGTCTATGTGTGTGTATGTGTGTGAGTATGTGCGTGTGTGTGTGTGTGTGTGTGTGTGTGTGTACTGTACTGTACTGTACTAAGCGGTTAGACTACAGCCCCTGGCCTAACGGATATCCATGTGACAACAGTAAGTAGAAAGGAGGCTGGCGACAGGCTGATCAGTGATGTCAGCCCCCGGGTGAGGAGGATGTGAGTCCCTGTAATCTGGAGGGCAGCTGTTACCATATTTTCAGACTACATTTAAGCACCGCGTGTGTATGTAGGTGTACACAGAATTAATATATTTATCCATGTGTATAATATTACACTCATAATATTACACGCCCAGCTATGTGGAATCAGGAGGATAGAGGAGAACTGTTGTTCAGCCTACACGACGTTGTGCAGAGCAACAGTGGTATGATCAATCCACACAGCTACGAACCATCTCTCTATACGTGTTCATTGACGGTTAATATACAAGGATTAACCACAGGCACTAATAGCAAAACCATGCACAAGGACCAAGATTAACACAAATGAAGGGAATCCTACTACTGGGTCTCCCTTGGAGATGTAGGAAAACAGGACCACCAACACAAAGATGAGAATAAAAGGCATTCCCTTTATAAGAGTCGAATATTTTTCAGTTGTTATTTTACCCATCTTTCAAATCGCATTAATCCTATCCTCAGCCTACCAACATAATACAAATATTAATATGAGGTGATTAATACAGTAATATTAACCATGATGGACGCGTGATGGGCTCCAGTGCCGATATGATACCCGACCGTTGACTACTCACATTTAATGAAATAAGCCCAGCATTAGTATTGGGTGTTATTACATCAAGCAGCTCAATGCTTTCCAATGGACTGAAAGTTAAATTACACCACAGCAGAAACACAGGGCTTCGTGTTGTTCTGCTCTAATGTACATCCGAGTGTAAACATGATCAACCCGATCTGCATCAAGTATGGGAAACCGTAAATCGGCTATGCATTTATTCTTGTATTTTCTGCCACTTACCTTTATCTTGACCCGAAGAAATACTCTCCTCTTCTTTTGAATTTGCAGCCTGTGTTATAATGGACGTGCTGTCCATGGAAACGAGAGGTTATGCTCCTGGCTGGCTACACATGTCCTGCACACATCACAACAGTACAGTCTGTAGTGGAGGAGGCTGGTCTGCGCCGTCACGTCTCACTCGGTAGTCGACGCGTTCCCGGGAGCTGGATTCAAAAAGAGTCGGATATCATCACACCTCGATGTGACAGCGGCCAAGTCTGAAGGCGTGTGGGGAGACAGCGTCGTTCCGACTCTACCGTGGTGTTGTGGTGGTCTGCATCAGCATGTTACTGTGGCGATCAACGTTGATGTGGTTGTTTATAGCAGCGTGCTGTTGTGGTCTATTATAGCAGCGTGTTGTTGTGGTGGTCTGTGTTGTTGTGCCGGTCTGTGTTGTTGTGGTGGTCTATAGCAGTGTGTAGTTGTGGTGGTCTATAGCAGCGTGTTGTTGTGGTGGTCTGTGTTGTGGTGGTGGTGGTCTGTGTTGTTGTGGAGGACTGTGTTGTGGTGGTCTGCGTTGTTGCGGTGGTCTGTGTTGTTGCGGTGGTCTTAATGGCGCATTTCCACTGCAGGGTGCGGAACGGATCGGATCGCAAAGGTGCGGGTCGGATCGCGTTTCCACCGCCAAAAGTGGGCGTGACCCGGACTTTGCCGTACCCGTTCCGACCCCATTCTAGGGACTCCTCCGTTGCGGTACCCAAAACGAGACCAGACGCCTGAAAGGGTACCCTGGAATTCTAGCTACACCCCCCCTCCGTTGATTGGTCGACAGAATCGTCACTTCCGGGTGACGCGGGGATAAAAACAAACAAACAGTAGCCTCGAGGTATTATTCTTTACAATTAACATGTCGCGTAAAAAGCTTGCTTGGGCGAACAAGGAGGTGGAGACGTTCGTCTGCATTCTTGCGGAGGAAGACGTTGTTTACGATGTTTACGTAGCTGCCGCGGCGATCGACATCCGGCCGCCGCCTACCACCAAGGGTACTGTCGGCAGTGGAAACGCGACCTCGGAACTGAGCTGGGCTATACCGCCCCCTCCCTACCGCACCTTTGCGATCCGATCCGTTCCGCACCCTGCGGTGGAAACGCGGCATTACTAGTTGTGGTGCGGCGACCCGACCCCGGGATTGAAATGTTTGTCTCGCTGAATTACCACGTCAGGGACCGTTTTACGCCAAAAAAGGCATTTATTCAATGTCTAACGTGCGAAGGTGCAGGTCAAGGTTAGCATTAGCTGGGGTCATCCCTATGTTCCCCGGGTCCTATGTTCCCCGCTCGGGGAACATAGGATTCTTTTTTTAAAAAACAACAACGAATGTCATCACGACATTCGTGTGATGACAGCCAATCGGCGTTCAACAGCGTGGCCACTGAGTGACATGTGTAACGTAACAGCCAATCAGCGTTCAACCGGCCAACTCAGTGCAGTGCAGTCCGGGGTGAACTGCAGCATTGAGGAGAAAGTGATTGTTGCCGTTTGCGACTCCCGGAGCTCTTACGCCCCGTGCCCACTACCTCCGCAGTGTTGCCAACTCTTCAGGAAGGAAAGTAGCTATTGGCTCTCCTAAAAGTCGCCAGAAGTCGCTAGATGACGTCATCGCCTAATTTGCATAACTGGAAGTATAAGAAAAAAACACAATTTTATTTTTTTGCTTAGTCCCAATTTTGCTTACCATAAATGGCAGCGTTGTTTGAGCTGAACTGTAAGGCTTTGCCTTTTAAATATGCTTTTGTGTAGAACTGTTTTTCTTCACATCACTGAGTTTGGCACAGAAATCGACCTTGCAATAGCTACAGTATGCTCGTTTATCATCAAGCGGGACAATAAACGGCTTTAACCAGCCCTTAAAAGCAGTGTTTGCTTCCCACTCTTTCCTACATTTTTGTTGATAAAGTTTTGACTGCGACATGGTAAAGACACACACACACACACACACACACACAGTGGACGAGGTGAGGTGAAGTGACTGAGCCTCAGGCAGTGTGAGTCAATGTAACTGTAAGAGCCATTTTCCTGTTTTTCAGTTATGTTGTAATGTCTGTGTTGACCACTGAGTGGTGTTGCAGTATTGCGGGTACAGGTGTAAAAGGGACGTCATTTGGGGTACCTCTGTTGTTTGACCCCGGAAGGGCATACGGTTTTTGACCGCAAGAAAGTAATGTTGTTGTTATGTCACTGAGGATCTATAAATGCATTCCGTATTCCATTGCAATTGGTGTTACGTTTGGGAGGAAATAAACGGGTTGTAAACCGGAGACGATCGCACGGATCAATCATTGCTTCACGTAGCTGCATAGTAGGCTAATGGAAACATCAACACAGCGCGTCAACCAGGTCACCCGGGAGTCAAACCACACGGAGCACACCCATTGGATGTGGCTCGTATACTTGTCAAAAACCCGCCGTTTATTCAAAACTGCCGGTTGGAACTGTAGGAAACCTTCGGCACGTAAGGCAACTGGTGGCACAAGGACTTTGAAAGCTATTGGTAGCTTAGTGCAGCTTCGACTGTCGTACCTTTTGGAGGACGTTTGCGGGTTGCAGAAGGACCGGGAAGCTGTCGGGATTTCGGCTGCGCTGGAGTGCGTCTGGAGGCTGCGGGATTTCGAGTAGAATCGCCTGCGGGAGCTGTCAGGACTTGCGCTACACCTGCATCATCGGGTCTAACCATGGGCTACGGTACTAACGCTGGAGGCTACGGCTGTGGAGTGGACTACATCGTACACAAGCTACTGGACGGCGCACAACACAAAATTTAGAGAGCAGGTATTTGTGGAGCCACACACATGCCCGGGCTTTAAATCCAATGCATTGGTGACAAACTGACAGGACGGTAGACTTTGCATTGACTTGACTTTGTGTTTCAAACTATTGAACTGATTTGTGACTGTTGTTCTAATGGAGGGAAACGCAGCATCAGACATTGTCAACGGGACTGGTAAAATACCAACAGCTAAAAAAGCAATCAGTGTTACTGGTGGTGCTGAAACACTGCCACTAAAGCGGGTGGTCAAACTTACAGCAAAAGCGTTGGTTGGTAAACTAGATATTTTACAAAAGGAAAGAAAAAACAAACTAAATACAGCAGATGTTATAAGAAAAACAATACAATGTCTAATGTTGAATAATGATGAAACAGAGGTAAAAAATGCTCTTGACAAACTGATAACGGTGTGTAATGAGGCTAAATTCAGCCATGATTCTTTGTTGACCCTATTGCCGTCTGAAGAGAAGGTGAAGCATGAAACATGGTTTAAAGCAAAAATGTTGTCAAATAATGGTTCTATTGCTGATGCTAAAAAGTGGTTTTTGTGTCATGGTCATTTAACTTTACATGAAAATGTTCATGTGGAGGATGGTATCTGTCCTGATGACAGTATTTCAAATGTGGGTAGCAAACACTCTAGTCAAAGGAGCCACCGCAGTGGGAGATCAAGCACTGCATCCTCTGGACGGATAATGGCTGAGGCCGACAGAGCTGCACTTCTCGCTCGCCAAGCAGCCCTAAAAGAAAAACATGCTCTGGAGGAACAGCAACAACAGCTAAAAAGCTAAATGGAGGAACAGCAACAACAGCTAAAAAGCAAAATGGATGAGCAAGAACAACAGCTGAGGAGGAAAAGAGAGGAGCTTGACTTGAAATCCGACCTTGCTGCATCCAATGCAAAGCTGGCAGTACTGCAGGCGTGGGAAACAAAAAGTTATTCTTCCAAAGGCTCAGATGGTATGAATTCCTATTTTGAAAAAGGAAAAAAGAAAGAGGACTCTGTCGTTGTCCTAAACCCCATGGTGAAGGAGTATGAGCCTACATGCAGGCCTGTGCAACAAATTCACTGGGCACAATCATCATTACCACCAGACAATCATACATCAATGGACGTAAGGCCAAAACAACCTGTGCAATTGTTAGGAAACATCATAGCAACATCACAGCATGCACAGTGCCAGCCTACAGTTGCTCAGTCAAACGATGGACCAAGACAACATGGTAGCCATCAAAATCTTCCTGACGACATAATTAACATCATGAGCAGACAAAATGAAATTACTGCTGCTCTGGTGCAACAACAGCATTACTTGTCTCTACCACCGAGAGATATTCCTACCTTTGAAGGACACCCTCTCACATACAGGTCATTCATAAAGGCATTCGAGCAAGGAGTGGAAGGAAAGGCAAGCAATGCTGATTGTCTATACTATCTGGAGCAATATACGAGAGGACAGCCGCGAGAGTTGGTGCGTAGCTGCCAGCATATGGATCCTGAGAGTGGCTATGGAGTGGCTAAGGGTCTTCTACAAGAACATTTTGGGAACCACTATACGATTGCAACTGCTTATATGGAGAAAGCTTTGGCCTGGCCATCAATTAAACCTGAAGATGTGGATGCACTCCAAGCCTATTCATTGTTTTTGCGTGGTTGCTGCAATGCTATGGAGGATCTCCAGTACTTACAAGAACTTGATATGCCAGTTAACATGAGGGCCATTATTTCCAAGCTACCATTTAAAATGAGGGATCAGTGGAGAGCAAGAGCTCATGATGCAATGGAAAGAACAAATGACAGAGCACACATCAAAGACCTAGTGTCGTTTGTTGAACGCCATGTTAGAATTCTGTCAGACCCATTGTTTGGTAATATACAGGACTCCGGGTTTGGAGCTGCAGGGTCAAAGACTTTCACCAGGTTTACCTCACAGCCTAGGAGCAGAGTTAAGGAAAGTATTTTTGCCACTACAGTAGCTTCTACAAACGTCACTGAAAGAATTAAAGAAGAAACAAAAATGGAAAAAGCTGGATGCCTCTGCTGTTCTCGTGGGCATTCATTGGACGAATGTAAGGAGCTCATTGGAAAAGGACACAAAGACAAAATTCAATTTTTGCGTGAAAAAGGAGTTTGTTTCGCATGTTTATGCGTGGGTCACATGAGCCGTTACTGCGAGAGGCGCATGATATGCAAGATCTGTGGTCAAACTCACCCTACCTTGCTTCATATAAAAAGGCAACCAGCTATGGACCAGCAAGAGGAACCTTCCAATGAACAGCCTGCTATAGTTACAACATGTGGACATACAGGGGCCGGTAGGGACCAGTGCGCTTTGTCTATCCTTCCTGTGAGGGTGAAAGCTTCAAAGGGAAATAACATCATAACCACATACGCATTTCTGGATCCCGGCAGCTCAGGCACCTTTTGTTCGGAAAATCTAATGAAGAAACTGAATGCTGCAGGCAACAAAATCAGCTTCCTGTTACGCACAATGGGGCAAGAAACAGTGAAGACTGCTTATTGCTTAGCTGGGTTGGAGGTTGCTGGGCTTGACAGCAGTGATTTCTATGCACTTCCAGATGTTCTCACACAGGAGAAGATCCCAGTGACTGCCGATGACATAGTGACACAGGAAGATCTGTCTCAGTGGCCATACCTAGAAAAGGTACACATCCCAAGCATCAAGGCAAATGTTGATCTACTGATTGGAACTAATGCTCCAAGGTTATTGGAACCATGGCAGGTTGTCAACAGCTGTGGGAATGGCCCATATGCTATTAGAACTGTGCTAGGATGGTCAGTAAATGGTCCACTAAATGGAAACTGTGGCACCATGGAGGAAAAATTTCCCTCTGCTACCGTTAACAGGATTGCTGTGCATAAACTGGAGGAAATGCTGGCTGCTCAGTACAACCATGACTTCAACGACAAGAATCTGGAGGACGAACAAATGTCAAGAGAAGAAACTAGGTTCTTGGAAATTGTCAGCCATTCAGCAAAGCTGGTTGACGGGCATTACAGCCTGAAATTGCCTTTTAGGAAAGAGCAGCTCATGCTCCCAAATAATTTGTTGGTGGCCAAGCAAAGGATTTTGGGACTCAAGAGAAGGTTTGAGAAGGATGAGCAGTTTCATCAGGAGTATGCAAGCTTCCTTACTGACGTCATTGACAGAGGTTATGCAGAGAAAATACCTCAGCACCAGTTGCGTTGTGAAGAAGGAAAGGTTTGGTATATCCCCCATCATGGCGTCTATCATCCTAGCAAAAAAACCCTGCGAGTGGTGTTTGACTGTGGAGCAACATTTAAAGGAAGATCTTTGAACAACGAGCTCTTCCAGGGTCCCAACCTTACATGCGGTCTGCTCGGAGTGCTCACTCGGTTCAGACAGGAGCCTGTAGCTTTGATGGGAGATATCCAACAGATGTTTTATCAGGTAAATGTTGCAGAAACAGACAAAAACTTCCTCCGTTTCTTGTGGTGGCCTGAGGGTGACCTAAGCCAAGAAATTGCAGAGCACAGGATGACGGTCCACCTGTTTGGGGCAGTTTCATCCCCCAGCTGCGCTTGCTACGCACTCAGGAAGACGGCAGAAGACAATCAGGCGTCATTCCCTGCTGAGGTGATTAAGACAGTCAGGCAAAACTTCTATGTCGATGATTGCTTAAAAAGCACATCTTCCGAAGAAGAAGCCATTCAGGCAATTAAAGATCTCACAGCTCTCTGTCAAAAGGGAGGATTCCATCTGACTAAGTGGGTCAGTAACAGCAGGACGGTGCTGCGGACAGTGCCAGAGGAACACAGAGCAAAGGACTTAAAGGCATTGGACTTGGATAGAGACAATCTTCCCTTGGAGAAAGCCCTTGGTCTCCAGTGGTGCATCGAGAGGGACTCCTTTCAGTTCAGGACGCTGGTGAAAAACGGTCCTGAAACAAGACGTGGCATGCTGTCCATACTTAGTTCAGTGTACGATCCTTTGGGGTTTATTGCACCAGTCACATTGCCTGGCAAAATCTTGTTGCAGGAGCTATGCAGGAGGAACTCTGGATGGGATGACAGCGTACCTGGTGACATACTGCAGCAGTGGACTAAGTGGCTGGAAGAGCTTAGCAGGTTGTCAGAATTTAATATCAGAAGGTGCATCAAGCCAACAGAGTTTGGACAGCCTACACTTGCCCAGCTGCATCACTTCTCCGATGCAAGTGAAGGAGGATACGGCATCGTTAGTTACATAAGGTTGGAGAATAACAGGAACGAGGTTCACGTGGCATTCCTGCTTGGCAAAGCGCGGGTAACACCAATAAAGCCGATCACCATTCCACGTTTGGAGCTTACTGCCGCAGTTCTTGCTGCTCGTGTAGACAGATTGTTGAGAGCGGAGCTGCAGTTGCAGTTGGAAGACTCATGCTTCTGGACTGATAGTACTTCAGTACTGAAGTACATAAGGAATGAGGACCGGCGCTTTCATACCTTTGTAGCAAACAGGGTGACAACTATCAGAGACGCTACAAAGGTGTCACAGTGGAAGTATGTGAACACAAAAGATAACCCAGCTGACGACGCATCCAGAGGTATGAAAGTCGAAGATCTACTGGCTCGCAGCAGGTGGATTGAAGGGCCCAACTTTCTTTGGAAGCCAGAAAGGTATTGGCCAGAAAATAAAATAGAAATCAGCATCCCACTGGACGACCCTGAAGTTAAGAAAGACTTCACGGTGAATGCTGTTATCACCAAGGAATCAACGAATGCGACTGACCAACTAATTACATACTTCTCAGATTGGAGGAAGCTCAAGGTTGCAGTAGCCTGGTTCCGGAAGGTGCAAAGTACCCTCTTGAAATTAAGTCAAAGGAGAAAGGAGCTGCAGGCCTCTGATGCAAACAACCAACCCGCTCATGTACAGTTGGAGATGAGGAAGGCAAGAGGTGCAGTTGGGGACCAGAGCATAACGTCGGAGGATCTTGTGGAGGCAGAAATTGTGATTGTTCGCTTCGCTCAGCAGCAGCGGTTTAAGGCGGAAATTGATGCACTCTCATCAGGAAAGTTGGCAGTCCGCAAAGAAAGTCCTATTTACAAACTAGATCCTTGTCTGGAGAACGACCTGCTTCGAGTTGGAGGAAGGCTCAGTAGGGCAGCTCTGCCAGAAGAAGTCAAGCATCCACTCATCCTCACTAAAGACCAGCATATTTCGACTCTTATTCTCAGGCATATCCACCAGCAACTGGGTCATAGTGGTAGAAACCACACACTATCCAAACTCAGGAGGAAATACTGGATCACAAAGGCTCCTTCAGCAATAAGAAAGGTCATAAATGATTGTTGGACGTGCAGACTCCACGCTGCAAGAGTAGGTGAACAAAAAATGGCAGACCTGCCTTTAGAAAGGACTTTGCCTGACCTACCTCCTTTCACAAGTGTTGGTGTAGACTTCTTTGGCCCTATCGAGGTGAAGAGAGGAAGAAGCCTCTGTAAACGCTACGGGGTGATTTTTACCTGTTTGGCGAGTAGAGCTGTGCACCTGGAGGTTGCAAACTCGCTGGATACTGATGCGTGCATTAATGCTTTGCGGCGCTTCATAAGTAGAAGAGGCCAAGTTTCTCATATGCTATCCGACAATGGTACCAATTTCGTTGGAGCAAATAGAGAACTGAAGGAGGCTCACGCTGCACTTAATCATGAACAGATTCAAAGATCTCTCATTCCAGCAGGAGTGGACTGGAAATTCAATCCTCCAGGGGCATCTCATTTTGGCGGAATTTGGGAGCGCATGATTCGTACAATAAGGCGTGTTCTCAAATCTGTATTGCACCAGCAGCAATTGGACGACGACGGCCTCCACACGGTTCTCTGTGAAGTTGAGGCCATAGTAAATGACCGGCCCATCACCCAGCTGTCCGAGGATCCCAATGATCTTGAACCTCTCACACCAAACCATATCCTCCTCCTGAAAGGCAAACCTGCATTACCACCTGGGGTGTTTGTGAAACAAGACCTGTATGCAAAGAGAAGGTGGAGACAGGTTCAATATATATCTGATCTGTTCTGGAAACGATGGGTTCAAGAGTACCTCCCTCTGCTGCAAGAACGGCAAAAATGGAACAGAGAAAAAAGGAATTTGGTGCCAGGAGACATTGTCATAGTCATGGATTCGGCTGCACCTCGTGGCTCTTGGCTGCTCGGACGAGTAGTCGAGACCTTTCCCGACAAAAACGAGTTTGTACGGTCCGTTCGTCTTAAGACGAAGTTTAACACTGTGGTAAGACCAGTGACCAAATTGTGTCTGTTAAACGCAGCTCAAGATATCTGATGATAATGCAGTAATGCATGACTGGTATTAATGGCTCTTTGTTGTTTTGGTTTAAATGTTAGCTCCATCCGTCGCTTGCATTTAGGGGCCGGAGTGTAAGAGCCATTTTCCTGTTTTTCAGTTATGTTGTAATGTCTGTGTTGACCACTGAGTGGTGTTGCAGTATTGCGGGTACAGGTGTAAAAGGGACGTCATTTGGGGTACCTCTGTTGTTTGACCCCGGAAGGGCATACGGTTTTTGACCGCAAGAAAGTAATGTTGTTGTTATGTCACTGAGGATCTATAAATGCATTCCGTATTCCATTGCAATTGGTGTTACGTTTGGGAGGAAATAAACGGGTTGTAAACCGGAGACGATCGCACGGATCAATCATTGCTTCACGTAGCTGCATAGTAGGCTAATGGAAACATCAACACAGCGCGTCAACCAGGTCACCCGGGAGTCAAACCACACGGAGCACACCCATTGGATGTGGCTCGTATACTTGTCAAAAACCGTATGCCCTTCCGGGGTCAAACCTGCATTACCACCTGGGGTGTTTGTGAAACAAGACCTGTATGCAAAGAGAAGGTGGAGACAGGTTCAATATATATCTGATCTGTTCTGGAAACGATGGGTTCAAGAGTACCTCCCTCTGCTGCAAGAACGGCAAAAATGGAACAGAGAAAAAAGGAATTTGGTGCCAGGAGACATTGTCATAGTCATGGATTCGGCTGCACCTCGTGGCTCTTGGCTGCTCGGACGAGTAGTCGAGACCTTTCCCGACATAAACGAGTTTGTACGGTCCGTTCGTCTTAAGACGAAGTTTAACACTGTGGTAAGACCAGTGACCAAATTGTGTCTGTTAAACGCAGCTCAAGATATCTGATGATAATGCAGTAATGCATGACTGGTATTAATGGCTCTTTGTTGTTTTGGTTTAAATGTTAGCTCCATCCGTCGCTTGCATTTAGGGGCCGGAGTGTAAGAGCCATTTTCCTGTTTTTCAGTTATGTTGTAATGTCTGTGTTGACCACTGAGTGGTGTTGCAGTATTGCGGGTACAGGTGTAAAAGGGACGTCATTTGGGGTACCTCTGTTGTTTGACCCCGGAAGGGCATACGGTTTTTGACCGCAAGAAAGTAATGTTGTTGTTATGTCACTGAGGATCTATAAATGCATTCCGTATTCCATTGCAATTGGTGTTACGTTTGGGAGGAAATAAACGGGTTGTAAACCGGAGACGATCGCACGGATCAATCATTGCTTCACGTAGCTGCATAGTAGGCTAATGGAAACATCAACACAGCGCGTCAACCAGGTCACCCGGGAGTCAAACCACACGGAGCACACCCATTGGATGTGGCTCGTATACTTGTCAAAAACCGTATGCCCTTCCGGGGTCAAACCTGCATTACCACCTGGGGTGTTTGTGAAACAAGACCTGTATGCAAAGAGAAGGTGGAGACAGGTTCAATATATATCTGATCTGTTCTGGAAACGATGGGTTCAAGAGTACCTCCCTCTGCTGCAAGAACGGCAAAAATGGAACAGAGAAAAAAGGAATTTGGTGCCAGGAGACATTGTCATAGTCATGGATTCGGCTGCACCTCGTGGCTCTTGGCTGCTCGGACGAGTAGTCGAGACCTTTCCCGACATAAACGAGTTTGTACGGTCCGTTCGTCTTAAGACGAAGTTTAACACTGTGGTAAGACCAGTGACCAAATTGTGTCTGTTAAACGCAGCTCAAGATATCTGATGATAATGCAGTAATGCATGACTGGTATTAATGGCTCTTTGTTGTTTTGGTTTAAATGTTAGCTCCATCCGTCGCTTGCATTTAGGGGCCGGAGTGTAAGAGCCATTTTCCTGTTTTTCAGTTATGTTGTAATGTCTGTGTTGACCACTGAGTGGTGTTGCAGTATTGCGGGTACAGGTGTAAAAGGGACGTCATTTGGGGTACCTCTGTTGTTTGACCCCGGAAGGGCATACGGTTTTTGACCGCAAGAAAGTAATGTTGTTGTTATGTCACTGAGGATCTATAAATGCATTCCGTATTCCATTGCAATTGGTGTTACGTTTGGGAGGAAATAAACGGGTTGTAAACCGGAGACGATCGCACGGATCAATCATTGCTTCACGTAGCTGCATAGTAGGCTAATGGAAACATCAACACAGCGCGTCAACCAGGTCACCCGGGAGTCAAACCACACGGAGCACACCCATTGGATGTGGCTCGTATAGTAACACAGCGATTTATTATTTTATTTAGAGAAAGAAAATATTACATTTTCCTGCCCTGACTGTACGTCAGGGTCCGGGATCAGTCGGCGGCGGCTTGCTGGCCGGGACGCGGATTCATTTGCAGCCCGGATGCCGAGGCGTGAACGTCTCCTGTTAGCTCCTGCTAACAGAGCAGCTGGGAGGGACTGCTGCCTGTAAGTGCTTTGAGACGGGGGAGGGGCCGTGCAGGCACCCGGTGCTCGTTGTGAAGAGGTAATAGCGAGAGTGCTTTCACCTCAAAAAGTCGCCAAAAGTCACCAATAACAGCTGAAAAATGAGCTAGATTTGTCGCTTGTCGCTGTTTTGAAAAAAAGTCGCCAAAGGGGTCTGAAAAGTAGCTAAATATAGCGACAAAATCGCTAAGTTGGCAACACTGTACCTCCGTCAGTTGACCGTTGCCCATTGACTTTGAATGGGGACGGACGCGCAATGCATTGTGGATCCGTCCGTTCCGTTGGAGCCTTCGGCTCAGTCAAGAAGTTGAAAAATGTTCAACTTTTTCGGCAGCGACGGACCCATAATCCAATCAGATCGCGTATGCAAATGTAAGCACTGTGACGCGACTCGGGCTCTGACGATACTGGAAAGCGGGAAAGCGGGTCATCTTGCATCGCAACAAGCAGGAAGTAGCGGGAAGAACCCGGCGAAGCGATTTGATTGGCTGACGGATGCCTCTGCAAAGACTACTCCCCCATCAGTCAGCCACGCCTTCCCACGTCCGTTGACTGAAGGAGGTAGTGGGCACGGGACGTTACGCCCGTGCCCACTACCTCCGTCCGTTGCGTGATCCCCATTGACTTGAATGGGGACGGACGCGCAATGCATTGTGGATCCGTCCGTTCCGTTGGAGCCTCTGCAAACGGACGGAGGTAGTGGGCACGGCGCGTTACGCCCCGTGCCCACTACCTCCGTCCGTTGCGTGATCCCCATTGACTTGAATGGGGACGGACGCGCAATGCATTGTGGATCCGTCCGTTCCGTTGGAGCCTTCGGCTCACGCCCCGTGCCCACTACCTCCGTCAGTTGACCGTTGCCCATTGACTTTGAATAGGGAAGGACGCGCAATGCATTGTGGATCCGTCCGTTCAGTTGGAGCGTTCGCCACGTCAGAAAGTTGAAAAATGTTCAACTTTTTCGGCAGCGACGGTTCCGTCATCCAATCAGATCACGTATGCAAATTTAAGCACTGTGACGCGACTCGGGCTCTGACGATACTGGAAAGCGGGTCATCTTGCCTCGCAACAAGCAGGAAGAAGCGGGAAGAACCCGGCGAAGCGATTTGATTGGCTGACGGATGCCTCTGCAAAGACTACTCCCCCATCCGTCAGCCACGCCTTCCCACGTCCGTTGACTGACGGTGCAGTGGGCACGAGGCGTCAGTCAAGAAGTTGAAAAATGTTCAACTTTTTCGGCAGCGACGGATCCGTCATCCAACCAGATTGCGTATGCAAATGTAAGCACTGTGACGCGCAGTACCGCGGGAAGTAGGGGTGCTGGGGGTGCTGTCTGAGGCCCTGTCTTATCACAGAAAACGATTATTTCTAAAAACTCCGGCCAAAGTGGAGATTTCTGAAAACGCCGGTTATGTGTTGTCGTGTCAACGGGGAGAAACAGGATTTTAGGTTCTGAAGCGTCACATTATGCACCAGGAAATGCTTAACGTCATGTGAGCGCCCGCTGTACCGTATTGGTCCGAATATAAACACAAACCCCATTGTAAGACGACCTATATTTGGAAAAAAGATTTGAAGACCAGATCTTGTTTTTATAAATAAATAAATTGTATTCATTGAAATAATATACGAAAATAAAAAGGCATAGAATAAAACACTGCATTGCCACTAAACAGTAGTGCAAATAGGCCGTACTGATGTGTACACCAAAGACTATTCCTGACACTCCTCTGCCCCGCTGTGTTCGCTCTGGCTGTGGTCGCTCCGCACTGTTTCGGCCCGTGGCAAACGAGTCATCGTCGCTGCTGTCCAAGGCATTTTGAGACGCAGCATTTATTGAATGCTCATATGACCTAGTGCTGAAAAAAAGTTATATGAAAAAGTGTGAGGGGAGCGGTGGTGCGCTAAACTTGTTCTGTGAGCAGCTGGATGTGAACCATGGTGTGAACACAACGATCGATTTTCGACTGTGCGCGCATGCACTGGTGTAATTGAGCTGCGCTGCTATATCTTTTTTATCAATGTAGCGAGTTGCGAGTCTAGTGCAGGCTGAGTTTTTTTTTTCCAGCACCCCCTGCTGAGAATACGTTCCCGCGGCTATGGTGACGCGACTCGGGCTCTGACGATACTGGAAAGCGGGAAAGCGGGTCATCTTGCATCGCAACAAGCAGGAAGTAGCGGGAAGAACCCAGCGAAGCGATTTGATTGGCTGACGGATGCCTCTGCAAAGACTACTCCCCCATCAGTCAGCCACGCCTTCCCACGTCCGTTGACTGAAGGAGGTAGTGGGCACGAGGCGTTACGCCCCGTGCCCACTACCTCCGTCCGTTGACTGATCCCCATTGACTTTGAATGGGGACGGACGCGCAATGCATTGTGGATCCGTCCGTTCCGTTGGAGCCTTCGGCTCAGTCAAGAAGTTGAAAAATGTTCAACTTTTTCGGCAGCGACGGATCCGTCATCCAATCAGATCGCGTATGCAAATTTAAGCACTGTGACGCGACTCGGGCTCTGACGATACTGGAAAGCGGGAAAGCGGGTCATCTTGCATCGCAACAAGCAGGAAGTAGCGGGAAGAACCCGGCGAAGCGATTTGATTGGCTGACGGATGCCTCTGCAAAGACTACTCCCCCATCAGTCAGCCACGCCTTCCCACGTCCGTTGACTGACGGAGGTAGTGGGCATGTAGGGTTACGCCCGTGCCCACTACCTCCGTCCGTTGACTGATCCCCATTGACTTTGAATGGGGACGGACGCGCAATGCATTGTGGATCCGTCCGTTCCGTTGGAGCCTTCGGCTCAGTCAAGAAGTTGAAAAATGTTCAACTTTTTCGGCAGCGACGGACCCATAATCCAATCAGATCGCGTATGCAAATTTAAGCACTGTGACGCGACTTGGGCTCAGACGATACTGGAAAGCGGGAAAGCAGGTCATCTTGCATTGCAACAAGCAGCAAGTAGCGGGAAGAACCCGGCAAAGTGGAGGTAGTGGGCATGTAGGGTAACCCTACATGCCCACTACCTCAGTCAGTCAACGGACGTGGGAAGGCGTGGCTGACTGATGGGGGAGTAGTCTTTGCAGAGGCATCCGTCAGCCAATCAAATCGCTTCGCCGGGTTCTTCCCGCTACTTCCTGCTTGTTGCGATGCAAGATGACCCGCTTTCCCGCTTTCCTGTATCGTCAGAACCCGAGTCGCGTCACAGTGCTTAAATTTGCATACGTGATCTGATTGGATGACGGATCCGTCGCTGCCGAAAAAGTTGAACATTTTTCAACTTCTTGACTGAGCCGAAGGCTCCAACGGAACGGACGGATCCACAATGCATTGCGCGTTCGTCCCCATTCAAAGTCAATGGGGATCAGTCAACGGACGGAGGTAGTGGGCACGGGGCGTAACCCTACATGCCCACTACCTCCGTCAGTCAACGGACGTGGGAAGGCGTGGCTGACTGATGGGGGAGTAGTCTTTGCAGATGCATCCGTCAGCCAATCAAATCGCTTCGCCGGGTTCTTCCCGCTTCTTCCTGCTTGTTGCGATGCAAGATGACCCGCTTTCCCGCTTTCCAGTATCGTCAGAGCCCGAGTCGCGTCACAGGGCTTAAATTTGCATACGCGATCTGATTGGATGACGGATCCATCGCTGCCGAAAAAGTTGAACATTTTTCAACTTTTTGACTGAGCCGAAGGCTCCAACGGAACGGACGGATCCACAATGCATTGCGCGTCCGTCCCCATTCAAAGTCAATGGGGATCAGTCAACGGACGGAGGTAGTCGGCACGGGGCGTTATATAATATAATATAATTGTATGATAATATCATGGCCAAAAGCTCTGTGCGCCTCCGGATGGCCGTAGCGCGGGGAGCTCTCGTATGGATTGGGTTTCTCGGGGTTTGTTTACCGGCGTATGAATAGACTGCGTCAGGTTCTCCGACGTCTCTCCCTCTTCCACAAAAGGTAAACACATGCAATGGTAGTTATCTCGGCCGGTATTTGGCAGTAATGGTGGAAAAAGTAACAGACCGGGGAACATAGAACCCTTTTTTTAAAAAAAGGGTCCTATGTTCCCCGGTCACATACATATCGGGGAACATAGGACCCTTTTTGGGAAAAGCGGGGAACATAGGACCCTTTTTTAAAAAAAGGGTCCTATGTTCCCCAGTCTCATACAAAGGGGAACATAGGACCCGGGGAACATAGACACGCTCCCCATTAGCTCCGGTTAGCATAAAGTAGAAGGTAGGCAACAAGTAGGAGTAAAAACTGGCCTACTTTTATTATATAACTGGGACCATATTACGCCAGGTCTCCACGGCACTATTTCAAATCAAATATACACACTTTTGAATGCATAGTTCCAAGATCCCTGCGTACACCGACTCGCTACAATCTAAAATATATATATAAGAAGGGAGACTAAACTGAAGACGGCAGTTATTCATAGAAGAGCGGAGGAGCACGCACACTTCTTTAGACTCAGCGTTATCTTGCATAACAAACAATAAGTGAGGCCCCACGCTACATGTTATAAACCTGGCTGTTACAAATGATCAACTGACGTGTGGGACTGCACCCAACACGAGGATCAATTAAAATATTAATGGTGGCTCCTTGAGCCACGGGAGAGTGTCAATAATTGTCTTTCCGGAGCGGCCGGTCTCCTCCCAAGTTGTGGGAGATTTTTCCCGTCTGGTGATCCGGTTCAGCGTCTGCTTATGCCCAAGGGCGTCAGTTTGTTTTGAGAAGTGGTGGGGACAATAACCATAAGCTTGAGTGTGGTTTGAAAAGTGCTGGGTACCCTTATGTAAGCTATTCATCCATTCAACGCTGCATTACAATATGCTCTACAGTGTATTGTCAGGCGTTGAAAATCCTATTCGAAAAATAAAAGTTGAAAACCACAGTTTGTGTTTTGGCTTGTTTTGCAAAACGGCGTTGGAAACACCAGGGTATTGGCTCGGGATATGTAATATTAATACACACAGGACAAAGAACAGTGTTGGCAATTTAACACTTATCTTGACAACAACATAGTAGGGCTGGGCGATTTGGCCTAAAAATAAAATCTCGATTTTTTCTAACTAATGGACAATTTACGATTTAAACCTTGATTTTTTTTTCTGTTTTTCTCTAAACAAATTAAAAAGACCAAGGCAAAATTTAAATACATATTTTCTTTATCAACACAATAAAAATAAATGAGATTACCAATTAATCTAGGCCTATGTGAACCAATCAGTTGTTCGAGGATAAAAAATAAAATCAGCACCACTTGGCTGTCATTATTGTGCAAAGATTTTTCCCTGATAAACTTGTAAAATGCGATCGACTTTCTACAAACCTTACACGGAACAGTTTGTTCTATGTCTGACTGCTTGTACCCAAACCACTTCCATACAACTGAAGTAGCACCCTTTTTATGAATGAGTTCTTCATCTGTGTTCGTGGACATTTTTATGGTAGCGGAGAAAACCGAAAAAATCGCCCAGCCCTACAACAAAGTTTACCAGACAAACAATGCCAGACTGTAAAGGGGGTACGAATGAAACGAGGTACTGAGCATCAGCCGTTTGAAGACGAGCAAGGGCTGCTGGTAGCATATGTTATGCTGCATTAAAAAAATAAGAAGAAAACAAGCACCCAGAGGAGAATTGCATCTGCCAAACCCTGACCACCAGTCACTTGCGAAGGACCAATGTAGACTTCACTCGTTACAACATCATGAGCAAATTGCCCGCAAATAAAATCCCCTACAGTTTAGGATAATCACACAGGTTATGCGAGAACATATTGATGTCAGGATAGGCCTACCAGGCTCCAAGTCGTCATATCTCAATCAGACAAAACAATTATAACCACATTGGCATAGCAATCGCACCGTGTGTAGCTGCTACTAGCTGCAATCTATATATACAATGCATACTAGCTGGAGCACCAACCAGAATCAGATCACAATCGCTTAGGACCGTGGGTAACCTTTGGCCAGGTCATCACGAGCAAACAGAACCAGCAGCAAAGTTTACGTAAACCAATTTCTTACCTTATGTGGCCCTCCACATGCAGGCTAGATGATGTATCCATATCGTTATCCAGTGTCACAAACATGCTTTTTATAGGAAGCAAAAGGACCGGCTATTTTCTGAATAAAAATGTCAATTTTGGCTGTCTGTCTTGAAACTTCTCCAGTGCGTTCACACCAAACGCAACGGGGCGACAAGATCCCATACAAAGTGAATGTATAGACGCGTATCGGGCAAATTTTTTTGATTTGTCGCGCCACACTTTCGCCGTGCACAGGCGAACGCGTTCACGAGGATTTGTGGCGCGACAAATTCGCTCGAGTTGAAATATTTCAACTTTGACACGAATTTCGCGTGATGACAGCCAATCAGCGTTCAACCGTCAAACTCAGTGCAGTGCAGTCCGGGGTGAACTGCAGCATGGAGGAGAAAGTGATTGTTGCCGTTTGCGACTCTCGGAGCTCTATATATAATAGTATATAATATAATATAATTGTATAGATAATATCACGGCCAAAAGCTCTGTGCGCCTCCGGATGGCCGTAGGGAGCTCATAGGGATTGGGCTTCTCGGGAGTCGTGGTTTGTTTACCGGCGTTGCTATGGGTTCCGGTCTTGTGTGTTCCAACGGTTTATTAGGTAGGCCTATCTAATAAATGATGTCTTCGTGCTCGCCTATCGCATGATTTTAGACTTGACGATTTCGGTTGAGTATGTAGGGATTTTTTCAGTCGCAATTGGTTTGCACATTTTTAAAAGTGGTGGGGACAAAATTCGTATTTCAAATAGTGGGGGGGCCCCCCGTAATCGACGCCTATGCTTATGCCGTCTGAGTGTGTGAGTGATGGGCAGTGTTGGTCAAGTTACTTGGAAAAAGTAATTAGTTACTGATTACTGATTACTTATCCAAGAAAGTAATCCAGTTACTTTACTGATTAGTTATTTTCAAAAGTAATTAGTTACTTTACTAATTACTTTACTTAGTTACTTTTCAAAAACACACTAGCTATACACAACCTGAATACGCTTTTTTAAAACTTGTTTTTATTAGTCTCAATCTTTTCAACTATGCACATTGCAAACAAAAAAATAAATTAAATGCAACAGTCCCATTTAAAGAAAATCGTTTTGGTGTGTATACACACCTTCATTCGAATAGATGTAAATAAAATACAGCCATAAAATAGTTAAAACCAAAGTCTCTATTAACATTTACATCTTTTAACAGTTGCAGTGCAGAGAGGAGTAATGCGTTTACCAAAACAGAAAATGCTGTTGCATGCCACATTTAGGCTGTTCTAATGTCAAATAAGAGTATGTGTTTGAATTGTGTGTGTGTGGAAGGATGTGTTTCATAGATAAATACATAGATATTATGTATAGTTATATGCTACACGGGAACCTCCTAAGATGGCTTAATTTGATTGGTTCGCTATCTCGGGATATTGGGCAATATCCCATGATTGACATCTCAAACTCTATATTGTTTTCATCGCAAAATTTCAGCTGATAACAACAAATAAACCTTCGGTCTCGTCGGCTATTCCCCACTATTCACTTCATCTTTGGGGAATAACGCTTGACTAATAGCCGATAGATAAGTAGCCTAGTCAAGTCTTTATTAATACCAAACTACACGTCGGGAATTCATTTAGGACGGTGATTCGGCTCACACAGTATAGCCTACAAGACCACACAGAACAAGGGAGACAACAAGTCTGACTGGACACACACAAAATACATCACATTAAAACTAGACCCATGCATTGATAGATAGATAGATAGATAGATAGATAGATAGACGGATAGAGAGTATTAAATATGTTATATTATTTGTCTTGCAGAGTCAGCGAATCCTGTGTGCGTATGCAAATTAGCCATGTGCGCCTAACACAAGAAAGAGTCTTGCACACACGTGTCTGTTTACTTCTAGACGTCGCGCCGCTATAGGCTACGTCATTGTCACGAGACAGTCTCACAAAGCAAATACGGCAAAATCCCAAATTATTTTACTGTCTATGGCAAAAATAAATCACGGTTTAGTAACGCAGTAACGCAGGCTGCTTGCAGGAAAGTAAAAGTAATCAAATTACTATTTTTGCAATTGTAATCCCTCACTTTACTCGTTATTTGAAAAAAGTAATTGGATTACAGTAACGCCTTACTTCTAACGCGTTACTGCCCATCACTGGTGATTGGTGAGCTTCCGTTAATGGCCCATTCACACCCATCGGTAAATATTAGAGCTGTCAGTTAAACGCGTTATTAACGGCGTTAACGCAAACCAAATGTAACGGCGTTAAAAAAATTATCGCGCAATTAACGCAATTATTATATAAAAAAAAAAATTAAAAAAAAAAATCTTTTTTTTGGCTCAAAACAAAGAAGCAGTAGCCTGACTGCTATGTTCAAATGACATTTGTTTAAAGCAGTCGTTTAATTGCACTATAGGCTATTTTTTTGTATCGTCCTGTTTTGATCAGTATATGCCAATGTTGTTATCAATAGAAAATCATTTGCACAAGGCAAGCCGATACACTTCACCATGTTGATAAGAGAATTAAAATGAGAAGAATTATGGGACAAAAAAATCAAGGGATATTTAGCATAGAAAAATTATTTGCGATTAATCGCGATTAATCGTGAGTTAACTATGACATTAATGCGATTAATCACGATTAAATATTTTAATCGCTTGACAGCTCTGGTAAATATGGATAGGATCCCTTCCGTCCGGTCCCGGAGGTCGTTTCGTCCGTCAGGGTGTCCGTCGCCTCTGAGCTTACGAATCCGGAGTGCTCCGGGAGAAACGGAGCAATGCCAACAGAAATCGAGGCGGCATTATAGAGTCAGAAGTCCAACCATTTGCGAAAATAGATAGAGTAGTATATTATCTGATATCTAAATATATTGTATTTAATGTTTTATACTTAAATTATACTATATACCTGACCTTTTTATTTTATTGTTCACCTGCTTTGGCAATGAGTTGTAACTGGTCATTTAAAAATGGCGCAACATTTTGAGGAGAGAATCTGCGGGTTGGTGAGAGGTGTCACATGCCACTGCCGCGTAGGCCTACACTTTTTGCACCTTATTTTGCCGATTTCGGATGACACAAAACAAAATCATCTCCTCTACAGATGCCATGCTTGCAATTGTCGATGCCGGTCATTTGCGACACGAGAGTCACTGCCCTCGAGAGGATGTATTGCGTAACATCCATAACAACGCTGAAACCGGACGGAGGTATGAAGGGTAGTCCCGGAGACAACGTTTGGTACGGACGGACGAATTTCGTCCGGAGCCGGAGGTATGAATCGGCCTTTAGTCCTTCTGTCGTCCCGGACGATGCGGGTCCTGGTGTTTCCCCAGTCACGCCGTGCTTCCAGATCCCTTCCTCCCTGAGAAAGCATATCACAGCCTTTTATTGGTACCTGGCACTTCTCTTCTTCCGGCCGAAGGTGTTCTCCATTGTGCTGATTAGGGTTGCGTAATGGACGCTCCCTGGTGCCATCTGGTGGATATCGGTGGTAAACGCCTTCCACCACTTCTTCTCTGGCCGCCTGGGTCATGGTGCTGGGACCGGGTTGCCACACTCCTCCACCGCTGGTTGAAACCTCAGGTTGCCTCTGACCGACCAGAGGCAAGCATCCCGGCGGAACAGCGCGTCGGCGTTGGCGTGTTCCCTGCCCGGCCGTTGGTCCACCTGGAACCTATAATCTTGAAGGGACAGGAGCCACCTCGTCACCTGTGCGTTCGTGTCCCTCGCACCTGCCATCCACTTGAGCGGAGCATGGTCGGTGACGAGCGTGAACTCCCACCCCAGGAGGTAGTACCTCAGCTTGTCCAGGGCCCATTTGATGGCCAGGGCCTCCGTCTCCACGGTGGAGTTATTCTTCTCATTGGAGAAGGGTTTCCTACTGATGTAGGTCACGGGGTGTTCCTCTCCCGCCCAGACCTGGGATAGTATCGCTCCCAGTCCCACTTCGGACACATCTGTGTGAACCATCAGAGGAAGAGAGAAATCAGGGGTTATCAAATTGGGTTCCGGGAAAAGGGCTCGCCGAAGGAGACCGAATGCCATCTCTGCTGCCTCTGACCAGGTTACACGGTCTGGCAGGGCCTTCCGGGTCAGATTATGTAAGGGGCTGGCCAGAGTGTCGAAACCGGGGATAAACCTCTGGTAGTATCCTACCAGACCAAGGAATGATTTCACCTGTTTTTTGGAGGTGGGGCGAGGCCAGTCCCGGATGGCCGCAACCTTGGACTCCTGGGGTCGGACGTTCCCACGTCCGACTTGGTAACCCAGCTAGGACGTCTCCTCCTGACCCAGGCGGCACTTGGCGGGGTTGGCCGTGAGGACTTCCTCAACTCCCCCAAGACCACATGCAGCTGTCGGAGGTGGATATCCCAGCTGGTGCTGTGGATATGATGTCGTCAAAGTATACTGCTGCGTATGCCTGGTGTGGCCACAGGAGTTGGTCCATCATCCGCTGGAATGTGGCTGGTGCGCCATGGACGCTGAATGGAAGGAGAGTTTACTGATATAGACCCCCAGGGTCGCAAACGCTGTCTTCTCCCGAGCGGCTTCGGTGAGCGGAACCTGGCAGTTCCCCTTGATGAGGTCCAGGTTGGTGAGGTAGTGGACTGGTCCGAGCCGCTCGATCAGTTCATTGACCCTGGGCATAGGGTAGGCCTCATAGTCTGAGACCTCGTTCAGCCTCCGGAAGTCGTTGCAGAACCTGAAGGTCCCGTCCGGTTTGGGGACCAGGGGCTAGACCAGGCGGGGCTAGACCAGGCGGGGCTAGACCAGGCGCTGCGTGACCCCTCAATGATGCGGAGCTGGAGCATTCTGGCAACCTCCCGGATAGCCCGTTCCTACGGGCTTCTGGGAACCGGTAGGGTGGGCCGCACACCGTGACACCGGGCGCCATTTTAATGACATGTTGGGCGACCGTGGTCCTCCTGGGTACCTCTGATAAGACATCCTGGTGTTGTAGGACGACCTCCTCGAGGTCCTGCTTCTGGGCGGGGCTAAGGTCGTCTCCCACAGCGACCTCTGGTCGGGATGAAATCCGGGAACTGAGTGAGGGGGGAGCTCTCGGATCCTCCAGGCCCCGTAGAGTCCGCTCGTTGGGGTCCTCCGGTCGAGTGGGCTGGGGTGCCCGGTGGGGTGGGGCCATCCCCCTCGGACCCGTCGCCCTCTCCGGATGACTCTGCTGGGGCTGAGTGGGTCACCCGAGCACCATAAGCGGGTGGGCCTGGTCGACAGTGCCACCGTGGCGGGACCTGAAGTGGTCGGGGACCCGGTTCGGGGTTCCACAGCTGGTGGAATATTGGGCCGTCCCTGCAAATGAGTAGTGGAACGGGGAGGTGGGGAACGATCCCGGCATGGACCGTAAACACCCCTCGGGGGGTCCGTAAGACCACGTGGCATGTTTCGTACGTGCGGGTGTCCCCATGCATACGCTGCCTTCCATCAGCTAGGTCTGGGCGTAGGAGGGTCACGACGCTGCCTGTATCCAGGAGGGCCTGAGTTATCTCCTAACCACACTGGGAGATTTGGGGCCCTGGGCTTCTGATGAGCTAAATAGGTTGTTAGAAGACACGGTCCTGTCCGTTTGTTGACGGCGAAGGTTGATGGCATGGAAACATCCCGGCTTCCGGTACACTGGCGGGCTAGATAACCTGCCTGTCCGCAGCTAAAACACTGTCTATCCTCTCTGGGTTCGAAGAGAGAGGGTCGGCGGCCTCGGTGGGGGTGGACGTTTTGATAAGCCTGCCATGATGAGGAATCTGAGTCTGTACGGCGCCTCTGGCATCAAACCGCTAGTCATGGAAGCGCTGGGCCCAGGCGGCGAGGCTATGGCCATAGTAGGCCAGTATTGCCTGTTTTAATGCCAGGTACTGACTGGTCTGCTCCGGCGTTAGATCCTGGCTCGCCTGCTGGGAAGGTCCGGTGAGGAAGGGGGACAGTATGTGGGCCCACTGGTTCTCCGGCCAGCTCTCCCGACGGGCCGCCCTCTGAAAAACCTCCAGGTACGCCTCCACGTCGTCATCCGGACCGAGTTTGGTGAGGCGGCTAGTGGGCATGGATGTCGGGGGATAGCGAACTGCTTACTGAGCGGGACGTAGTACCGCCTACCGGAGAAGGACAAGGCTCTTGGTGGTGTCTCTGGGCAGCCAGAGCTTGGTCCCGCTCCTGACGCTGGGCGGCGGCTGCAGCTGCGGCTCCGTCCGGGTTCTGTATTGAGGTGTGGGCGTGTAATCCAAAGTAGTCCGTAGCGTGGTCAATCTGCCTGCATTCTCCACCATATTAGGCGACCCGGCCCCGGGAATGTCTATGTCTCTCTGAATTACCACACATCAGGGATCGTTTGAGGCCAAAAGAGACATTTATTCAATGATGACCTAAAATGTGTGGGACTGCACCCAACACAAGGATAATGAAAATAATAATTGTGGCTCCATTAGCCACGGGAGAGTATAAATAAAAAAGACAAGATGATAATAATTATAATACAATAACATAAACAGGTTGATGTGTCTCGAATACATTGATTAATGATGATGAATCGCTGAGATATGACATCCCAGTGGGCTATATATTACCTATCAAACGGTTCGATTATATGAAAATGAAAATGTATATTCTTGCCATCAGGCCGATAAGGCTACAGGTCCATTGTCCACAGTGTGTAGTTTAGGGTCAGGCTCTCGGCGATGGTAATGAAGCTGATCGATGGTGACACCATCACAACACTGTGTTCCGGAGCACTTCACCATCTCCTCTCACCACTTGACGAGCCGTCTCATGTTGCTGCTGGCATGACTGGCCCTGCTGGAAACCTGACCGTCCGCTTGTGTGTGTGTGTGTGTGTGTGTGTGTGTGTGTGTGTGTGTGTGTGTGTGTGTGTGTGTGTGTGTGTGTGTGTGTATAATGTGTCTTATCAATTCGTTTTGCTGTAAAATGACTACAAATACTCCTAAAAATAAAGAAATGTTTAAGACTTTATCTCTTGTTTCCAACATGTAGCATTTAGATATTGAGTAGATACAAATTGATAAATTGTGTAGGTTTCTTGCAATTTGCGGGTTATATCCTCATGGCTGAATGCACTTATTGTAAATCTCTTAACCTAATCTTAGGTCCTAAAAAGAGAGTTATTGATAAAGGAAGGTTACTGATCATACATATCCACACAAGTGTTCATGTTATTGCGAAGCTGCTTGTTAAAGAGCTCTGCTTCTCCCTGGTGGAAGATAAGAAACATCGGTGATTCTCAAATACGGTTCAGATTATTGCGCAGGATTGCAAGGCTATTTCATATCCCATGTATTGTATATTATTATGATCAATATGTATTAAGGTGAGTTGATTATATTTTATTATATTGAGTCAATCATTTTGGATTTGTCGAATCTGTGTATTCAGGTGATCCCATGGCATTGAGCGATCAGCGCTCTGTCGAAAGTGCCTGCCGGCACTGCGCAGGTCATTTACTTGTATCCAGAAATTTCATCATTCTTTAGTCCTCCTATTACCGTGGTCCATGCTTCGTAGCGCAACATCAGCCCTGCTGCGGACCAGCACTGAGCTCTCCACCGTCTTTCTGGTGCCGAAGGTCCGCCTCCTGATCCCCACCAGGCCGCTCTCCCAGCCGGTCCGCCTCCTGACCCTCACCAAGCCGCTGTCCCTCCCGGTCCTCCTCCTGACCCACTCCAGGCAGCTCTCTGTGCCGTTCCGCCGGACTCCCTCCAGGCCGCTCTCCGTGCCGGTCCGCTCCTCTCAGACCAAGAAGAAGCCCCGCAGTCTGCGGCTGTCCGGAGGACTCTACATGGACCCCGCGATGGAGGAGATTCTAGCCCCGCTGAGGCTGGCAGTAAAGGAGCAGGTATCAATAGCATTGAGAATAGATATCTACTTATGGAACATCTTTAGATCTGATTTAGTTAAATAATCCGTCGTGTTTGTTCAATAATGGTATGCTGTATAATAAAAATTATAATAAACTATTTATATAGCACTTTTCAAATCACAGTTACAAAGTGCTGAATATGTAATCTATGTACATGCTAAAGGTATAGCTATGTTCATATGCTACGGGTATATATTAAAGGTATAGGTACATGCTAAAGGTATAGCTACATTCATATGCTAAAGGTATATGTTATGGTATACGTACATGTTAAAGGTATATATTAGAGGTATAGCTGTCAGGCTAAGCTGCTCAATGGACATGGATGATCTGCACGGCTAAAGTTAGCCTTGGCTTGATGCAGCAGCCTCAGTCTGCCACGTTTCATCTCCACATGTGTATAGGAAGGTTTGGGTTGGGCAACTCTAGTTTGTGCAGTGCTACCAGTGGTAAACAAACCGCTCTAAATGTTCCAATGGCTCAAAATAACATTTTCTTTGACAAATTGCTCAACCAAAAGACCACTACTGTACTGTTTCCTCCTTGGTTCTGACTCAATGTTTCCGTTGGCCTGTCTGTGTCGTAGGGGGAACTTGTGCGCCAAATGAAGCAGGACGGCCTGCCCGACGTAGATGTCACCAAAGCTGTAGCCGAGCTGAAGGCAAGGAAGAGAACTCTTGAAGCTAAGGTGAGCTTTTATCAATTTCTCCTTTGACAGAAGAATGGCCCATCATGCTGACCTACGGTCTAATTCTGTACATTATTTTCTCTTTTCAGGAGCTGTCCCTGGAGCCCAAAGATGACATAGTGGACCGAACAAAGATGGAGGATACCTTGAAGAGGCGGTTCTTTTACGACCAGGCCTTTGCCATCTATGGAGGTGAGGGCCTCTGGCTGACCAGTCGTAGGGCAGTTATTTTATGAAGATGACGGGATAGGAGAATGGAGTTGATGCAGTGTTCAACTCCCGGGTACTGGGGGTACTGGGTACGATCCCCAGTGTTATCCCCAGTGTCAACAGTCTAATCTGCAGCATTTAGTAAGTGTCCATCCCCTACCGGCACCTTAAAGGGCACCTGTTGTACTGACTGGTGACGTGGTGATACGCCTGTACCTGAAGGTACTGTTCAGATACAGGGGCCCTCCACCGCCTGTACCTGAAGGCACTGTCCAGATACAGGGACCTTGGATAAAAGCGTGTGCCAGGTGAATAGTTGTGTTCCTTAAACGGGTGTGATGCCCTCCAGGCGTGAGCGGCCTGTACGACTTCGGCCCTGTGGGGTGTGCCCTGAAGAACAACATCCTGCAGGTGTGGAGACAGCACTTCATCCAGGAGGAGCAGATCCTGGAGATCGACTGCACCATGCTGACTCCCGAGTCCGTGCTCAAGTAGGTGCCCTTTCAACACTCGTAACCTCTGGGGCTCAGATGTCAACCTCACACCTGACCATCTTTTATTTGTATAGCCCTTAATCACAGGTACAGTCTCTAAGGGCTTAACATGGCCATATATTTTTGACAACCCCCTCACCTAGCCCCCAAGAGGGCAAGAAGGAAGAAGGAACGCAGAGTTGGGGATCCCTCCTTCCAGGGATGGTCAGGAGTGCAATGGGGGCCATAATTGACATACCTGTCAATAATATATACTACTATAATAATAGATTTGATCTAAACATTTATTAAGCCTGAGGAGGAGGATGTCTTGATCAGTGTCTCTCTGGTATCCATTTGTTCGCATCGACTGGAGCACCTCTCATCCCTTGTAAAGGTGCAAAGTTACCTGCAAGGTCAGTCTGTTTCTCTTTGGGACATTCAGAAGACTTTGATTCTGTAAAATGGATGTAAGCATTTCAAAGGTACCTTTAATCCCATTGCCAATCTTGAAGTCTTTTTGGTCAACATCATCATTGCTGAAGTTATTTTATGAGACTTAATAATGCTGAGAAGTATGAAGGATCTTCAAGCCTTGACTTTTCTTCATGTTAATTAGCCTCAGGCTTATATTTGTTGACCATACGTTGGCCCTAATGAAGGCTACACACCAACGGTGCCCTGTGGTTCCTAGAGACAGCTGGAGGTGTTGTTCTGTAGGTCTGGATTGACGGGCACAGATTAAATCTGCGATTCAATGCATGGGAGCTGCTCCTCCAAGCTGCCTTCCATAGCCCGGTTGCAGATACATTGATGATCTATCCATTGATGATGTACATTGTAATGGTTGCCCCCTAGAGCCATATTCAAATGTTTACTAAATGTGTCTTAATCTCTCAGAACATCTGGGCATGTGGACAAATTTGCAGACTACATGGTGAAGGATGTGAAGAACGGCGAGTGCTTCAGGGCGGACCATCTTCTCAAAGGTATGTCTCACACAACATATTGTCCATAAGGTTTGGTTTATGCATGGCTGCATTGAGTAAAAGTAACTTATACGTGGCCATTCATGGCAACGTGTGTAAGCATTCTTTGTGCACATGGTAATCCATTCTCAACATTCTGCCACTTATGGTCATTGGTTTACTAAAGAGTGTGAAGATAAGGCGTAGAGATGTTGGATCCTCTTCCTTCCCCTCTTGGTCCCATTTTATTCTGCATCAAATCGGGCTAATTGGACACTGGACAATGGAAACACGAGCTGCTCATTCCTTAACGCCCCCGTCCACCATAATAAGCCCTGTCCTTGTTCCCCAGCCCACCTGCAGAAGCTGCAGGCTGATAAGAAGTGTGCTGCTGAGAAGAAGGCAGAAATGGAGGAGGTGGTCACCCAGGTCAGTCCCACACTCCTTCTGACCAGACTAGAGTACCAGACTGGTACTGCTTGTGTTTACTTGGTCCTAGCCTTGTGATTGAGCAAATTTTTCTCTAATTCCCTTTCAGATGGACAACTTCACTCAGGAAGAGCTGACAGCACTTTTTGTTAAATACAGTGTCAAGTCGCCAACCACAGGCAACGACCTTTCCGCCCCCATCTCCTTCAACCTGATGTTCCAGACCTCCATCGGCCCTGGGGGGAACATGCAAGGGTATGGGCCCATGTTCTCATCACAGCACATGTCTCAAAGTGTCATCCATCACGGAAGTAACACTAATTAATTTGAATTCCAACCGTCTTTAGCTATCTGCGGCCTGAAACGGCTCAGGGAATCTTCCTCAACTTCAAGCGCCTGCTGGAGTTCAACCAGGGAAAGCTGCCCTTCGCTGCGGCCCAGATCGGCAACTCATTCAGGAACGAGATCTCCCCTCGCTCCGGGCTCATCCGTGTGAGGTGGGTCCTCCCTGCTGGGCTCTACTAGAGCTTCTACTGACATGAGAGTACGGAGGATGTACAGTTCCATGGTCCCCATCTAGAGGACGACCATGGATGGCACAGGTCTAGTGGCTATGATTGATTGTAGGTTTGTTCCATTGCATTCCACCTTTTGGTGTCGGCCGTTCTGAACATCTTTGGATATGTAATGATCAACAGAGAGGTTGAGTCTTGTAGGGCAATGTCATGCTAACAGATTAAAGTATTGAACTTGACCAGCTCCAAACGACACCTCTTTCCCCCCAGAGAGTTCACCATGGCAGAGATAGAGCACTTTGTGGACCCCACGGAGAAGGTCCACCCCAAGTTCTCCAACGTGGCCGACCTGAACATCACGCTGTACTCCTCCAAGGCCCAGACCAGTGGGCAGTCTGCCCACATCATGAGGCTGGGAGATGCGGTGGAGCAGGTAGCTCTCAGGCTATTCAAATAAAATCCATAACACCTTCTGTTGTTGGGAGATGATTAGGTTCACCATACTTTAGTAAAGCTAAGGTTGACAAAGTGCAGAGAAAAGGGAGCATCAATAAAAGCTAGGTATATCAGAAGTGCTTGAGTCTGAAACCGTCTCTTCTCTTTCCAGGGAGTGATTAATAACTCCGTCCTGGGATACTTCATTGGAAGAATCTACCTCTACCTGACCCGAGTGGGTGTGGCCAAAGACAAGCTGCGTTTCCGCCAGCACATGGACAACGAGATGGCCCACTATGCCTGTGACTGCTGGGACGCAGAGACCAAGACCTCCTACGTACGTTTGACACCTGGCTCTCCCTAATTCTCACTCTCGTTTAACGTTCAGTCGTTCAGCAGGAAAACAGCATATAATCAATATTATAGGGTATACAAACTCCATTGGTTGATGTTTATCATTGTTCACCTCCTTGTGGCCCTAAATTAAGTAGTGATGTTGAAGTACAGTAATGCAGGGAGCTGCCGTTCATACACCCTGACACCATGAGCCACTCTTCTGCCATGTTGGATTGTTAAAAACTAATCAAAGATCAGCACCTCTGGAGCCAGTGTTGGGTTCAGTCTTCAGATGAAGTGAGCTTGGCTTCTCCCTGTTTGCAGGGTTGGATCGAGATCGTGGGGTGTGCCGACCGCTCGTGCTTTGACCTGAAGTGCCATGCCCAAGCGACCAAGGTGCCGCTGGTGGCAGAGAAGCCCCTCAAAGAGCCCATATCCTTCCTGCTCTTTACGCTTTAACACGTGCTCATGTCCTTGTGTCCTCCTTTTACTGTTTAGTAATGTAGCAAACGCTTCTACCTAAAGAGACTTCTAGCTGTTGTATTCATACATTAACCCTTACCCCTGGACTAATGGGCCCCCTGGTTCATAAAACTAAGCCCCATGCTGTTGAGTGCAAGTCACGCACCTTGACTTCCTCGCACAAAGTTGTGAACGTGGTCCAGTTTGAGCCAAACAAAGGAGCCATCGGCAAGGCCTACAAGAAAGACGCCAAGCTCGCCATGGAGTACCTGTCCACGTGTGAGGAACACGTCATCTCGGAGCAGGAGAAGCTGCTTACTGAAACGGGGTGGGTGCTCATTGTTCTAGTGGTCGGACCTAGATGAGGTTCCTCAGACAAACCAAAATATAGATATATTCATGCATATAGAATCTGTGATTAGTATGTATAGGAGCTGCCACTCCAAGCTGACCTCCAGAGCCTGGTTACAGGTGTTGATGATGTACACGTCAGTGGACACCCCATAAGGGTTAGCCATTGTAATATCAACCTCATAATTACAGTTACAAATACATAGTCCTTCTGAACAATGAAATGATTACAGGACAGCCAGCCTCTGCGTCATTGAGTTAGATTTAATGGTATAAACTACACAAACGTATTAATATCTTCTTAAATAACAGCTATCAAAGCTGCCAATTATGGATGACTGTGTGAATATGGAAGGACCCCCCCCCCCCGTGTGTGTGTGTGTGTGTGTGTGTGTGTGTGTGTGTGTGTGTGTGTGTGTGTGTGTGTGTGTGTGTGTGTGTGTGTGTGTGTGTGTGTGTGTGTGTGTGTGTGTGTGTGTGTGTGTGTGTGTGTGTAAGGAAGAGATCTGTAAGTAAGCATGTATAGGCCCCGGTATACAAGTGAATGGTGATGGTATTAACATATGATGCATATGATATGGAAGTTGATGATTAATATGTGGATATGTTTGGTTTGCAGTGAGTTCACCATCGAGACGGAAGGCAAGTCGTTCCGGCTGACCAAGGACATGGTCAGCGTCAAGAGGTTCCAAAAGACTCTGTACGGTGAGGAGGAGCAGCAGGAGCCCAGCGCTGGCCGCAGCTAGCGGGCCATAGTAATCGTAGTAGCTGTAGTAGCCGTAGCAGCTGTACTAACCCTAGTAACTGTAGTAACGGGGTCTTTATGTTGGCAGTGGAGGAGGTTGTCCCCAATGTGATCGAGCCATCCTTCGGCATCGGGAGGATCATGTACTCCATCCTTGAGCACACCTTCCATGTCCGGGAGGGGGACGACCAGAGGACGGTGAGACACTGCCTTCTGGGGGATTGTAGGGTTTACTCCTGGAGCAAAAACCAACGGGTCTCCAATCGTCCACATCACCAGACGGCATAAACGCATCATTCATTTCAAATCTTTCCATGTTCTCAGAGGTCTGTTGTGTTTCTCAGTTTTGAGGTTTGCTCAGTCTCTGGGTCTGTAGTACTTCATGTTGCGTCCCTCAGTATTGAGGTTTGCTCAGTCTCTGGGTCTGAGGTACTTCCTAGGGTTCTCCTGTTCTTCTGGGATGTGAGACCTGCAGCTCAGACCCTGATCTCTTCCTCTGCAGTTCTTCAGCTTCCCTGCAACGGTGGCTCCTTACAAATGTTCCGTCCTTCCCCTGAGCCAGAACCAGGAGTTTGTTCCTTTCGTCAAAGAGCTGTGTGAGTATCCTCCTGATGTCCCTCAGCGTCTTGTTCAGCTCTGCTATGTTGTCTCTAACCCCCTTCCTCCTTGTCCTCAGCGGAGGCCATGACCAAACAGGGCGTGTCCCACAAGGTGGACGACTCCTCCGGTTCCATCGGCAGGCGCTACGCCCGCACCGACGAGATCGGTGTGGCCTTCGGCATCACCGTGGACTTTGATACAGTGAACAAGACGCCCCACACCGCCACGCTGCGGGACCGCGACTCTATGACCCAGATCAGGGCCCAGGTACCGCCTCTTATGCCTCAGTTGATTCAGTGGAGGATGTCCGCACTGATGGAGAAGCTTTGAACCCCATAGACAGGGGTGCACATAACTGGTGCGCAAGTACGCATGCGCGGCCATAACCGGGGATGCGTAACGTCACTTGTGTCACTACAGCGCTTTTGCGTAACTTACGGGAGATCGAGAAAAAAACGAAACGACAAAATACATTGAGCAGCTACTTGTGCGTTCGCCACCTGCAAAGAAAAGGCTAATGGAGCCGGAGCAGAAGAATTTTTTTTTTCTCGAAAAAGTGGCACCAAGAAGTGCCGTGGCTCGAAACGAACGATAAGCGCAAGAAATGTGCGCTCATGTGCGCTGTGCATCGCGCACACACTGGAGAACTGCGCAAAATCATCTGATCGCAACGTTCCTTTGGTCAGATAATCAAGCGCTCCGTGGTCGAGCTGCTGTAGTTTGATAAAAAAAAAAAAGGTGACGCAAAGAACCTCTGTGAAACTGGGTACGTTTCATAAGATCCGATGTTACGTGTGGAGCCATGTCTGGGGTGCGTACCAAACACCATCTCCTGGTAACTATAAAGAAGTTATGTGCACCCCTGCCCATAGAGATATTAGAGAAAGGTCCTAACCCTGCCAGTAACAGCTGTTATCGGAAGGGTTTAGACATACCTCTAACGCTTGTATTTAAACTGCTTGCATTACCACCCTAAAGAGTTTTTAAATCTGCACTATGTTCCTTTCTACTCCATTAATAAATAATATCCATACTAGAAGGTTTCTCAGAGGTCTGAAGATGTTATAGCTATGACCGTACGACTCAAGGTGCTAACGGAAGACTTGGAAGTGGAGTGTAAATTATGTATGTGGTGTTATCATGAGATGAAGTATCTCTAACCACCCTCTTCTCCTCTCCCCCCAGGTCAGCGAGCTGCCCGGCATAATCCGGGACTTGGCCAACGGCAGCATGAGCTGGGCCGAGGTCCAGAGCAAGTACCCCGTCTTCGAAGGACAGGAGACCAGCAAGAAGGACACTGCTGAAGAGTAGCCCCCCACCCCCCCTCCTCCTCTCATCCATCCGCCACTAAACTCTAGAACGACCGTCTCCAGACTCATCCCATAGGCTCCACCCCCACATCGTGTTGTCCAATAAGGGGTGCTGGGGGGGCGCCCCACCTGCTGGGGACATTCATCACTACGTCCGAGCACTGTCATGGAGGGGGCATGACAGCTGGGGGGCCTCATGAGGCGGCCTCCGCAGCATGTTTTACAAAGGGATATACACTCTTCAGGCTGAGCCGTGTGTTGGGAGGTCTGCTGTTCCACGGTTCAATGTAACGGCAGGTTGACTTCCCCTGCTGGGGGATCTCGGTCAATAAAGAAGCACTAAATGGAGGTGTGTGTGGTTTGGCTCTGTTTGATCGGGTTTCCGCATGGTCCTAGTGCTGGCCTTTTAGAGCGGCTGGAGGAGGTATGTGAGGCAAAAGACAACTATAGAGATGGCACCCATTTAGTCTGCAACAATATAATTAGAATATGAATATCAATAACAGCATCTGCTGTAGTGAAAATCACAGGAATACTTGAGTGTTTAAACACCTCAGCCAATAAGGGAAAAGGGGTCTTTGCCACCAGCCAACCCAGTCACCTTTGGCAGGTACTTAACACATCTGGAAGTGACAGAGCTGGAAGAAGTTGATACAAGGGAGACTTTAGATCAACTAGGCTACTTTAATATACGTTTATATAATAAATAAACAAGAAGTACTCAACAGACGAGACTGAGGATGTTTCAAAAGTTAAGACGCATCTTCTTTTAGAAGATATATGTTCGTAGTGTAAAGACGGGTGGCTACTGGTCTGTTTTGAGTTTCACTTTGAGTTATTTTACACACTGACACACACACACACACACACACTGACACGCATACCAAACACATAAGCAACCCTTTCTTGCACCCAGCGCCGCAATTTACTTTCTACACCGACGCATGTATCGTTGCTAGTTTACATCCGGCGAAAAGCTGATTTTTCCCTCGCAGTAAACTCGCGCCACTAAACTTGAGGCCTGAGAGCCGTGTCGGCGAAAGCAGAGGCGTGTTCCGGCGCAAATGATACATGGTGCTATCTTACAGATCGATAAAGCAGTTGCGCAACTGACCGAATATTACATGGTACGTGCACTAGCGGATAGCGCAGTTGGTGTTGCTATTTTGACGTAGGCTACCATGGCAGGTCGGAACTGCAACATAAGCTTACACACACCAGTAGGCTATAAACTGCACAAACATGCAAACGATTTGCCTAATTGAAATATTATGATGGTGACGTGGATTGTGGAAAAAATTAATTCATGCAGCCCCAAGTTTAAAATAACAATAACAATAATAAACTCGAGCAAAGTAGGCTATATCCAAGCCTTCCAAAACAAAATCTGGTTTTAGGGTAAATGATGACGTTGGTTCAATTATTTGGGAAAGAACAGCTGTTGCACCTTTCTTGTTCTTTGGCTCTCAGACCGTTGTCGGGGAGCACAGGGGAGACGTTCCCTCCAGGACCGATGTCGGGGTAACACCCTTCACTATGACCGGCATTGGGTCTGTTCATAGGTCGGAAGACACGGGCACTGATTCTTGGCGGCTGTACTTTATTCATGAACAGTACACGTGTGCTCCAAAACATAACTGGATTCATTAGTTCCTCCCTAGACTGACACTCGCTCACTCGCTCGTTCACTCATTCGTTGACTCATTCGCTGACGTCACTCACACACGCACACACGCGCACACACACACACACACACACACACACACACACACACACACACACACACACACACACACACGTTATGGCAGTCCATCGATTACGATGATGACGTTGCTCTAAATAGAAAGGAAGGACAATTATTGGGGTGTGTTGCGGCGATGCATAGCCAAGTGGCTGTGCAGGCCTATGCGGGATCCGCAGATTTTGCCACAGGAGAGACAAGGGTATGTGGCACTGGAGGGTGTGGGCACTGCAGCACGCTGATGCCTCAGTGCACGTCGCTGTATCCTCCTCTCTGTGGCTTGCTCCTGAAGGTGAGTAGTTCCCTGGTTGCAGGAGGAGCTCCAGGTGTTGCGATCAGCAGCCAGGGACTCGAGTGCAGTAGGTGGAATGTTGCACTGCTTCAGGAGGGTTTTGAGGTGATCCTTGTAACGCTTTTTTGGACCCCCAGCAGATCTCTGGCCATCCAGAAGTTGGCCACAGAGGATTTGCCTGGGCAGGCGGTGGGCAGGCATACGGATCACATGCCCAACCCAGCGTAGGTGTTTCTGCGCAAGGAGCAGGGCGATGCTTTGTGTGTGGGTCCGGTCAAAGACCTCGGCATAGGGCACCCTGTCTTCCCAGGACACACCCAGGATCCTTTGCAGGCAACGGATGTGGAAGGCCTCTAGGGTTCGAAAATGCCTCTGGTAGGGTGTCCAGGTTTCCGAACCATACAGCAGTGTGGAAAGACAGACTGCCCTGTACACAGCTGCTTTGGTGGAGGTGGTGAGGTTCCTGTTCTGGAAAACCCTGGCGCTAAGCCTGCCAAAGGCAGCGGAGGCCAAACCGATGCGGACCTGGATGTCATCATCGATGTTGCAGGAGGGGGACAGAATACTGCCTAGGTAGGTGAAGTGTGGGACGATGGCAAGGGGATGACCATCGAGGGTGAAGGTGGGTACACACGTTTGGGGGGTGAACTCCTGAGCAACTATTTGTGTTTTCTTGATGTTTATTTGGAGACCAATGGCACTGTAGATGGATGCGACCACATTCAGCGCACGCTGTAGAGATTCTGGTGAGTGGGCGAGGAGAGCACAGTCATCTGCATACTGTAGCTCTAAGATGTGTTGGGTGGTGGTTTTGGTGAAGGCTTGGAGGCGCCTAATGTTGAAGAGGTTGCCATCCAGTCTGTACTGTATCTGTACCCCATCAGAAGGGTCCAGGAGTTTGTGGGAGAGGAGGGTGACTGTGGAGAGGAATATGTTGAAGATGGTTGGGGCTAGGACACACCCTTGCTTGACCCCCACATCCACACTGAAGAATGGAGATTGTTGGCCACCAACACTCACACAGGCCTGCATCCCATCATGAAACTGCCGCAAGATGTTTCTGAACTTTGGTGGAACCCCCAGCTTCCCCAGCACTTCCCACAGCAGTTCCCGGTTCACCGTGTCGAAGGCCTTGGACAGATCAATGAAAGCTAGGTACAGGTCTTTGCAGTGTTCTCTGCATTTTTCCTGTATCTGTCTAGCAGCAAAGATCATGTCTGCGGTACTTCGCTATTGCCTAAAGCCGCACTGGGTCTCCGGTAGGATGTTATTGGTAGCATGAGATGCTAGTCGAAGTAGCATGATCCGTGCGAGCACCTTACCGGCAACTGACAAGAGGGAAATGCCTCTGCTATTACCGCAGTCTGCTTTGTCTCCTTTGCGCTTAAAGATTGTGATGATGTTGGCATCCTTCCAATCTTGCGGGATGACTTCAGATGACCAAATGTTAATGATCAGTTGGTGTAATCTGCGGGTGAGGAGGTATCCGCCATGCTTCAGGATTTCTGCCGGGACTCCATCAAGGCCTGGGCTCTTGTTGTTCTTCAGGCCAGCGATGGCTTTTCGTACCTCAGCAAAGCTGGGGGAGGAGTCCAGATCAGTGACGGTTGGCAGGCATGGGAGGTCGGCAAGTGTGTCCATCCTAGTTGGATATGAGGTGTTCAGCAGGGTGTTGAAATGCTCAGCCCATCTGTCCAGGATCTGTTGTTTGTCCTTGTGCAGGATGGTACCATCTGCTGATCTGACCGGGGTTATGTTCTTCCTCTGTGGGCCATAAATAGCCTTGATGGAGTCATAGAAAGCGTGGGAGTTGTTGGTGTCCGCGTGATGCTGTATCTCGTGGGCTTTCTTTGTCCACCAGTCATTCTTCATGGCTTTGAGGGTACGCTGTGTTTCAGCCCGGATGTTGTTAAAGCGGGGCTTCAGCGAGGTGGATTGGGGGTTGGAAAGGTGAGCTGCAAGGGCCTTGTGTTTCGCCTGAAGTAGGTTGTGGATACCTGGTGCACTGTTGTCGAACCAGTCTTGGTGTCTCCGTCTGGTGTACCCTACAGACTCTACTGCAGCCCGGTGAATAGCGGTGCGTAGGGTGCTCCAGGTGGTGTTCACGTCCGGATCAGCTGGTGTTTCAGGGATCTTGGACAGCTGTAAGGCGATCTGTTCCCTGAGCTGGTTGACTGAGTGCGGGGACTTCAATGCATCACAGTTGAGCTTCCTGCAGGGTGGTGTTTTCCTCAGTGGTGGACGGAGTTCCAGGGTGAATTTGGCTCTGATCAGGCGGTGATCAGTCCAACAGTCTGCTCCACGCATGGCTCTGGTATCTTGCACCTCCTTCCTGTCAGCTTGGCGGACAATGATGTAATCAAGGAGGTGCCAGTGTTTGGAGCGGGGGTGTTGCCAGGAGGTCTTAAATTTGTTCTTCAGTTGGAACAAGGTGTTGGTGATGACCAACTGATACTCAGAGCAGAGAGTGAGGAGGCGAAGACCATTTTCATTGAGTTTACCAACACCGTGCTGCCCAAGCACATCCTTCCATAACACACCGTCAGAGCCCACTCTCGCGTTAAAGTCCCCGAGGAGAATGAGCTTGTCGGTGGAGGGTGTTTTATTTATGGCGGAGTGCAGGGAGGCATAGAAGAGTTCCTTGCACTCGGGGTCAGCATCCAGTGTTGGGGCATATGCACTGATGAGGGTGGCATGACGGTTGTTGGTGAGGGGAATGCGCCAGGTCATCAGTCTTTCACTGATGCCGACTGGGGATTCTGGGATCCTCTGAAGTAGGCTTGACCGCACAGCAAAACCTACACCATGGAGGCGGCGGGAGCCTTCTGGAAGCCCCCTCCAGAAGAAGGTGTAGCCTTCTCCCACCTCTGTTATGGAATCCTCGCCATGGAAGCGGGTTTCGCTAAGAGCTGCGATATCAATGTTGTATCTCTGCAGCTCGTGTGCAACCAGCGCAGTTCTTCTTTGGGGACGAGAGCAGTCAACGGGCAAATCCAAAAGTGTGCGGACGTTCCAAGTTGCAATGGTGAGCTTCATGTGGGTTTTCTTATTCTTATATTTTCGACCGCGTGGAGGGATGACCCGGCAGCTGCGGCAGGCTGCCCGGGTTAAACGGAACAGACCTTTTTTAGGCCACCTTTTCTAGGCCCTTCCCTCTCAGGGTGAGCAGGGAGGAGCTGCTCAGTCGCATGAGGAGCTGCCGGAGAGGAGCGCTGTTCCATCCCACTCCTCGGCGACCATCTTTCTCACGCCGCCTAGCGTGCAGGGTTGGGCTAGATACTCCCAGTCACATCCTGACCTGTACCTGCCGCCCTTCCCCAACGCCGCAGGACTTCTTTTGGGGATGGGGGATGGGGTGGGGTGGGGGTGGGGTATTTGGAGCAGGCCTGCGCAGAAGAATAGATTATAGTGAAGGCAGTGGTGCGCAGTCTCTGACCTCACTGTCTTGGCTCCCCCCGACATACTCCAGTGGCATGCAAAGCACGACGACCTTCAGTGGAAGGGAGTTGCAGAAGACTGCCAGAACACCGGTCTGTTGGTGACTGCCTAATGTGGGTTATCTCCACAGGTTCTTGATCGGAGTGGCCTTCTCCTAGATGGGTTGCCTGCCATGGCTATGAGCCCCATCTGCCCATGCTATTTACCCATTGGCTGGGGCAGTGGTTGAGAGGCGCCAGGGCGTGTCCACATACCGGTGGGCCTGCACGCCTTCTCTCTGGGGCCCACTGCTGCTCCGAGATCTCCTACAGTTTAGCCTGGGACCGCGAGGTACCCAGTTACCGTGTGAGGCCACGAGGAGGCACTGTAGGAGTCTTGGTGGTGGAGAGGCTATGTACCGGCAGGAGGAGACTTACGCGCTCTGCTCCTCTTTTCACCCCAAACAGAGGCTAGCCGGTGGCCGTAGCTGAAAGCAGAAAGAAGCAAGCAGAAGCAGCATGCAACATGCACTAACTACAAGCACTACTGCCACAGTACTACTGCACTGACGCTTCACACACACCCTGTGTAACAACACACACACACACACACACACACACTTTCTCGCGCACACACATACGCTACTCTCGTAACACTACCCCCACTCTGGATGACTCCAGCACAATAATACACCAACATGTCCTGTAGATATACAGCCCCCCTACACATTCAATCTAGTTAATGCAGTATAACTAATAAGTGTCAATTTCATGACAAATCGCATGACAAATCGCATGTCAAATCGCATGACAAACCGCATGTTAAACCGCATGTCAAATCGCATGTTAACAACTCTTACAGAACCGAGTTTAACCGGACTCCCTCTGAAATTAACACTGTATATGTACGGTGGTGCGGCCTCGCACTGTCTCGAGGTGTAAAACCCGCAGGCGAGGCCCGCGACCAGTATGTCGAACTCTCTCGATCCCACTGATCGCCTCAGAGCTGAGTGTTAACCAGACTCCATCTGAAAATAACGCTTTACCTATATGTACGGTGGTGCGGCCTCGCACTGTCTCGAGGTGTAAAACCCACAGGCGAGGGCCGCAACCCGTATGTCGAAACTGCGGCATCCCCTTGACCGCTTCAGAGCTGAGTGTTAACCGGACTTCCTCTGAAAATAATAAAATGAATGCACTCAGAATAGGGTTCATGAACATAAGGTCGCTTTCATCTAAAGCGCTCTTGGTCCATGATCTAATTATTGATAAAAAGATCGACATACTGGGCCTTTGTGAAACCTGGTTAAAACCAGATGAGTTTCTAGCCCTAAACGAAGCTACTCCACCCCATTACGTTAGCACCCAAGTATCTAGAGAAGTTAAGAAAGGTGGTGGAGTAGCCCTGATATCTAATTATAAGCTTAATTTAAAGCCAAAGAATAGATGTATACATCTTTTGAGGTGCTTGCGCTCTGCACCTCAGCTCCCTGAGAAGCGAAACGAGTTCCAGACTCTTTCGTTTTAGCGGTAGTATACCGTCCCCCAGGACCGTATTCACTTTTTGTTGATGAGTTTTCTGACTTTGCAGCTGATCTGGCTACATACTCAGACAATATTTTGCTTATTGGGGATTTCAACATTCATGTGAATAACCCATCTGATGCCCTCGCAAGGGCTTTTCTGTCCATTACAGATACGCTTGGCTTCGAACAGCTCGTCCAGCACCCAACCCACATTGTTGGAAACACGCTGGATCTCATTCTGACCCGCGGTGTAGACATTTCACAGCTAGTAGTCTCTTCCTACACCTCAGCTTTATCAGACCACTTTTTGCTCACTTTCCAGTAGGGCTGGCCCGAATGCCATTTTTCAGGCTTCAAATACTCGTTGGTTTTTCCGAGCGAATATTCGAATACTCGTTCCAGAAAAACACACCATCAAAAACAACATTAATAATACCTATATACTCTCTGGAACCGATTTTGACAGTATCTGCATATTCTGTTGAAGATTTAATAGCTTTTGAACGTTAATTAGTAGGCCTAAGTAAGTTGGAGTTTCTTAGTTTTTCCCTGTGGAAGCGAACAGCTGTTGTTCCGTCCCAAATCAGCTGTCCTCTGCCATCTCAGCCCTTATGGGAGCTTTTCAATTCATCCTGGAACGTGCATCTTTTCAGGGACTTTGTACAATAAATCCATAAAAAATACAGAATATTGATTGTCTTACGTGTCCATATTATATCCATTATATTGACCGGGTATTCCCAAGACGCTCACGCTCTGCAGCAAGCCAGTCACAGTTGATTGGCGCGGCGCTGTACAGCGAACGTAAACAAACAACTAAGCTAAGGTTAGCATTTCGCTAAGCATTACTTTTCCTCCCGAGATCCTGCTGATGTTGTGTTATAAAGTAGAGGGAAACAAGACAGCCTATCTATTCTTCCTCCACCTCTCTCGCTTCTCTGCTTGGTGTCGCTTATAGTTTGCCTCCCTCGCTCTGGTAACATCACGTACGTGAAAAAAAAACCCGAAGCTCCGAATACCGATTTAAGCTTTGAACACCCATTTTCCGAACGAGTATTCGAATATTGGAATAATTCGGGCCAGCCCTACTTTCCAGGTGGTGGTATCCTGCCCCTGCGACAATCAGCAAGCTACTTTCAGCTGTCGCCGCATCACACCTGCAACCATTACAGCTATGGCAGATAAGTTATCTGGTTCACTTGCACCTCTTTGTAACTATAGTGGTTCTGTGGAGTGCCTTACTGAAGACCTCAACATTGCCTTGTCTGCTGCCATTGATTCAGTTGCTCCGATTGTAACTAAAAAACGAACATTGAAAAAACCAGCCCCCTGGTTTAATGCAGAAACGCACACTCTGAAGCGAAGCTGCAGGATCCATGAACGCAAATGGCGCTCGACTAAACTTGAGGTCTTTCCTCTTGCATGGCATAACAGTCTGCTCACCTATACGGGTGCGCTGACTACTGCCAGGAACGCCTACTTTTCCAGTATCATCAACTTGAATAGAAACAATCCCAAGTTAATTTTTGACACGGTGAGGAGTCTGACTCAGAAACAGACTCAGACCGTAGGCTCCTCGATCGTGGCAGGTGAATTCATGGATTTCTTTGAGAATAAGATTCAATCAATTAGAGAGGAAATTGATGCTTGCTGCGCGGCTTGTCCTACACATCCTGTGGGGCAGGATGGGGTCCTGCCAAGTAGGATGGGGAACTCTGACGCAACTCTCCTGGAGTTCAAGGCAATTCCTTTGGTGGAACTTGAAAGGGTGATAAAAGCATCAAAGCCAACAACTTGTATGTTGGATCCTCTCCCTTCCAGGGTTCTCAAGGAACTTCTTCCCACGGTGGGGCATGCAATCCTCTCGCTTATGAATCTCTAGTTTTCAACAGGAATTGTTCCCTCCAATTTCAAGGCTTCGGTGATAAAACCGCTACTCAAAAAGCCTGGCCTAGATCCTGAATTAGTCAGGAACTATCGGCCTATATCGAATCTGACCTTCCTGTCCAAGGTACAGGAAAGGATTGTAGCAAAGCAAATCGTTGATTATCTGACGAGGAACAATCTCTTCGAACCTTTCCAGTCGGGGTTCAGGAATTTCCACTCAACTGAAACTGCTATTACAAGAGTTGTAAATTACATCCTTCTTGCTTTGGATAAAAATACAAGCTCAAGGCTTGTGCTGCTGGACCTGAGCGCTGCGTTCGACACGATCGACCACAGCACTCTTCTTCACCGTCTTGAGCACTATGTTGGTTTCGGGGGTACGGCTCATGGTTGGCTTGAATCGTACCTCACAGATAGAACCCAAATTGTGCTTCATGAGGGTTCAGATTCAAAGCACTGCAAATTACGCTTTGGCGTACCACAAGGGTCGGTCCTTGGTCCATTACTTTTTGCAATCTACATGCTTCCCCTGGGCGACGTTATCCACAGCTTCGGAATTAGTTTCCACTGCTACGCGGATGACACCCAGCTCTACATTCCTGTAGATTCCGGGGACTCGGCCCAGATTCAAAGGGTTGAGTCCTGTCTGGCTGCTGTGAAGGGCTGGATGTCACAAAACTTCCTACAGCTTAACACTGGGAAGATAGAGCTGATAATTATCGGCTCGAAGCGGGACCGGAGAGAGTTTGAGGATGTCTCACTGTGGTTGGATGGCCTCGCCATCCCACAGAGTGCGTCTGTCAAAAATCTTGGTGTCCTATTTGACCCTCAACTATACGCATCTTTAATTCCAGGCTTTCCAGGGCTCGTAGAATTGTGGAGAATGGTTTTGGAATCTTGTCGCATAGATTCCAGTGCTTGTTAACAACCCTCCAGCAGGTTCCTAGTAATGTGGAATCCATAGTCCTGACCTGTGTGTGTTTATATAACCTGATTCAGATTCAGATTCAGATTCAGATTCAGATTCAGCTTTATTGGCCAGGTTTGCGAACAAACAAGGAATTTGACTTCGGTCCCTTAGCTCTCTATGTACAACACTTAACCTACACAACACACAACATTTAACCTATTGTTAATATCTAAAAAAGAGAAAAACACAAAAACAGAAAACAGTACAAAAAAATAAATAAATATAAATAAACGGTTAACTATACAGAATAACAATACAATACAATAAATAACAATAATTATAATAATATAATAAAATAGAGGGTGGGGGCTAATTCTGAGCGTTCAACAGAGAGACTGCTTGGGGAAAGAAGCTGACTTTGTGTCGGCTGGTTTTGGCAAACAGTGCCCTGTATTGCCTGCCCGAGGGTAGGAGGTTGAACATTTTGTGACCAGGATGTGAGGGATCTAGGGCGATTCTTGTTGCCCTTTTCCTGACCCTGGACTGGTACAGGTCCTCAATGGTGGGAAGGTCAGCTGCAATGATCTTCTCCGCAGCCCGTATTGTCCGTTGCAGTCTGGCCCTGTCCCGTTTGGTGGCTGACCCAAACCAGACAGTGATCGAGGTGCAGATGACAGACTGGATGATGGCTGAGTAGAAGGTGGTCAGCAGCTCTTTAGGCAGATTAAACTTCCTTAGTTGTCGCAGGAAGTATAACCTCTGCTGGGCCTTTTTCTGGACAGAGTAAATGTGGGGACACCATTTTAGGTCCTGTGAAATGGTTGTACCTAGGAACCTAAAGGAATCGACAGTGGACACTGTGTCGTTCTGGATGGTGAGGGGGGGAGTGGGGGGGGGACTTCTCCGAAAGTCCACTGTCATCTCCACAGTCTTGTTGTGGTTTAACACCAGGTGGTGCTGACTGCACCATTGGACCAGCTGTTCCACCTCCTGTCTGTAAGCAGACTCATCACCATCCTGGATCAAACCAATGATGGTGGTGTCATCTGCAAACTTCAGGAGTTTTACACACGGGTTCTTTGAGGTGCAGTCATTGGTGTAGATGGAGAAGAGCAGCGGGGAGAGGACACACCCCTGTGGGGCGCCAGTGCTGATGGACCGGGTTTTGGAAGAGATGCTCCCCAGTATGACATGCTGCTGCCTGTCAATCAGGAAGCTGATGATCCACTGACAGGTGGTGACAGGCACTTCGAACTGGGTGAGCTTCTGATGAAGGATTTCAGGGACGATGGTGTTGAACGCCGAGCTGAAGTCCACAAACAGGATCCTGGCATACGTCCCTGGGTAGTCAAGGTGGTGCAGTATGTATTGTAGTCCCATGTTGACAGCATCATCCGCCGACCTGTTTGCCCTGTAGGCAAACTGCAGGGGGTCCAGCAGGGGACCTATAATGTCCTTCAGGTGGCTCAACACCAGTCTCTCAAAGGATTTCATGACCACAGACGTCAGGGCGACAGGCCTGTAGTCATTTAGTCCTGTGATGGAGGTTTTTTTGGGGACTGGGATGATGGAGGAGCATTTAAAGCAGGAGGGCACTTCACACAGCTCCAGGGATCAGTTAAAGATCCGCGTGAAGATTGGCGCCAGCTGTTCAGCACAGACTTGCAGACAAGAGGGGGACACACCATCAGGTCCTGGAGCCTTCTTGATCTTCTGCTTCTGAAAGAGCCGGCACACATCCTTCTCGCAGATAGTTAGTGCAGGTGGGGGGAGGGGGATGGGTGATGAGGGAAAACCTTTTGTGCGTGAGGGGTGTGACAAAGGGTGCTCTTCAAACCTGCAGTAAAAGTCATTCAGGTCGTCTGCCAGTCTGGGATTTCCTGCAGGGTGGGGGGATGGTCTCTTGTAGTTTGTAATTTGTTGCAGGCCTTTCCAAACTGATGCAGGGTCATTCGCGGAGAGGCTATATCTTAGTTTCTCACTGTAGCTTATTTTGGCTACCTTGATCTCCTTTGTCAACTTGTTCCGGGCCTGCTTATATAGGTCCCGGTCCCCACTACTATGGGCCTCCTCTTTAGCTTGACGCAGCTTCCTAAGATTAGGAGTGAACCAAGGTTTGCTGTTGTTGTATGTGCAGAAGGTCTGCACACAGAGGTCCTCGCAAAAACGGATGTAAGATGTTACCGTGTCTGTGAGGTCGTTTAGGTCTGTAGCTGCAGCTTCAAAAACGCTCCAGTTGGTGCAGTCAAAGCAAGCCTGCAACTCCAGCTTTGATTCCCTTGTCCATTTTTTTAAAGTCTTTGCCACAGGTTTAGAAGTTTTTAGTTTCTGCCTGTAGGTTGGGATGAGATGAAGCAGACAGTGGTCGGAAAGTCCTAGAGCTGCCCGGGAAACAGCGTGATAGGCGTCCTTCAAGACTGTGTAACAGTGGTCCAGTGTGTTTTTGTCTCTGGTGGGAATCTTGATATGCTGTCTGTATTTAGGGAGTTCCTGGTTGAGTTTGGCGTTGTTAAAATCCCCAACAATAATAACGAGAGAGTCCGGGTGTTTTTTCTCTATGTCCGTTATCTGGTCGGCCAGCTGTTGCAGCGCGTCTGCGACGCACGCTTGTGGTGGTATGTAAACACCAACCATAACAAATGAGGAGAACTCCCGCGGAGAATAGAAGGGTTTACAGTTTATGAAGAGAGACTCTAAGTGAGGGCTACACGTCTTCATCCGGATCCGGATCAGACATCCCATTGAAGGTCCCCAGTATGCTGACCAGGAACGTGACGATCAACAGATGGTTGATGGAGCCTGGAGGGATGACGTGAGGCAACTCTTGCCAATCCGTGGCCCAAGAAGGGGGAGGGAGTCTGAGGAAGCGAAGTTCCAGAGGGATTATTTGAACGCTTACTATTGGTCACCCAGGGGTGGTGTACCATGGCAGATGGACATGATATGAAGTGATCCATGACATTGTGTTAAAATGCAGAACATTGTGTGAACATTGTGTGAACGAAGGACATTGTGTTTGTATATGAACTGTGACCTGATTAGTTTGAGTGCATTTTGTGACATTTGGTGCTTTGTGTCAAATTTGTGTTGAAGTGAATATGTGTACCATGAATTGGTTAATGAAAAAGAAATTAATATTACTCCTGGTACTAACAATTGAATTAATTTTTAAAGTTCATAGTCATATTCTTAGATTAATCATTATTTAATATCAGTAATTAATTAATATTGACCCATACATTTTTTTTATACAACACAAAGTTAGAAAAAAATATGTTTTGCTTCCATGAATATGTTTCAGAATTTTTAATTTCTTATTTATAGATATATTTATTTTGAAGGAATGAACAATTTTATAATTAAAGGGATACTGCCACCATTTAGAACCGGCGTTCTATCATTATAAAATCGCTTTTGTAATATAAATAAATATATAAATAAATATCAGTCTAAACCAGTTTCCCCTTGGCCTTCTCCCGAAATGACGTCAAATGATGCCAAATGCGTAATTTGACGTGTTTGGCGTCATCGAAATGACGTCAAATGACGCCAAACGCGTCATTTCACACTAACATATATGCAACATAAATTATCACATTATAATAGAATGATCACATTATAATAACCCTAGCCCTGATACTCCTGCTCCGGGGGGTCACTGGGGGTCTCCAAGTTCGACCTCTCAAATGCCAACTGGGCCATAAAGGACAGGGAGGACAGTCCGGAAATGTTCAGCGAATACAGCTGACTGGGAGTGCTGGAGGATCTTGGTGCAGTGGTCTCAGGTCGTACCAGACTGGCCTCAGGTCCAGAAGGCCCTGGCCCCCCCCACATAGAATCTACACTAGTACTCCTGGGAGGTGCCATGCCAGTGTAGTCAGCCCGACGTCCCTCCTGCTGGGCTACAAATCTGGGATCGAGGTTGAACGGATTCTGCATGAGTTGGAACGATGTCTGTTGCATGGGCTGCGTGATGGGCTGCGGCATGGGCTGTGGAACAGGGGTGGTCACCTGGGCTGGCTGGTCAACAAAGTTCATCAGGAGTGCAAAACACTCCTGATAGAAACGTGGCTGTAAATGAGACCGGACACGTGTCTCCACCATAGAAGCAATGAACGAGCCAAACATGGAGCTAGTGGGAATGTTCACTGGTTGTTCCAGAACAGACCGGACCTGCCTCTGGAGGGATTCGTTGGCATCCTGTTGTTCCTGCAGCTGGGCCACCAAATCCAGAAAACATGTAGGCTGGGTAGTCTTGCCCTTCCCCTTCCCCTTCCCCTTCCCCTTCCCCTTGGTGGAACGGTCGGTGGAGGTCGAAGGGCCACCTGTGTCTCCCTCTGGTTCTAGCTGTGTCAGTATGTCCATCGGCTCCGACATGTGACCTTCATCTGAGGACCCATCCGAGGACCTTGGTGCTCTGGACAAGGTAGCAGAGGGCTGAGAAGCTGCTATCTTCTCCTTGAACTGGAAAGACAAATTTGCAAAAAAACATTAAGAGACATGTAAACAAATTTTCATGGACATGGCATCAGGAGTATATAAATGGAATATAAATGCAATCACATGTTATTTATGTGGAAATACCAATCTTATTACATGTGATACTTACACTATGAGCCACTCTGGTTGGCTGACGGACGATGTGATCCAGGAGGAATCGAAAGGTGGCCACCAGGTACCTGTCCCTGTCCGTCTTGCTCATGTCAACCTCCTGCCCTGAGACTGTGTGGAGGAGTTTCCCAACCCGAGTCCTGGTAGACTGGTACCACCTAATGAGCTCCTCATAGCTAACTCCAAGGTCCTTGGCCATGTCCTCCCACCTCCTCTTCTTCCTCTCCGTGTTCTTAAAATCCCTAGAGCCCTTTGTATAAATCTCTGGGTGGTCCTTCAACCAGTCAGCCAGCAACTGCTGCTAATCATCAGTAAGGTACACCGGCTTTTCACGCCTCCTCTTCATGGTTTGGACATGAGTGGCCTCAGGCTGCTCAGACTCAGAGCTAGGTGGTGATGCTGGTGGTGGCGATGCTGGTTTGGGAGATGCTGCTGGGTGGAGCATGAGGTGGAGGCTTCCCTGTCACCCTTGGCTCTACCCCTCCTGGCCTTACTCTGGGAGATAATCCTCTTTGGTCCCATTCGTTGTAATTAGATAATCCAAATGTAGAAGAGAATAACGAGATGTGCACTGGTTGGAATTTAGAAATATTAAATTAATCAGCTTAAAAAATCGGGGGTTTATAAAACCATCGCGCGGACGCCCGACTGGTCATGCACATCGGGTCTCGGACGAGTCTATTCCGTGGGGGATCGGGTATCTATCGTTACGCATCGGGTCTCTTCCGCTATATTCGGGTCTACATCGGCCGGAATTCGGCCGGAAATCGTGGCTGATCGAGTCATCACCCGATTGTTTACCATTATTCGGCTCACAATCGGGCTGGAATCGAGACTACATCGGGTCTTTTCACCAAAACGTGGTAACATCGGGTCACTTCGGGTGTCTTCCCTGTCATAAATCGTTTTGTTATCGTTATAACATCGGGTACGTGTAAATGCTACCCCGATAAATTGACCCGATCATACATTTTTAGCCCGATGTCACCCGAATCACCCCGAATCCCGATCACGCGTTTTTGGCAGTATCGGGTGTTAGACGCGCTGGAAGGTAGCCTCAGCCCAGTACTAAAAACTATGGCGTCTAAGAGGTGGCAAGAACCACAAATAACATGTATGATGGCCCACAGCACTATAATTTCGAACCTGTCAGACATGAGAGGGCGAATTAGGAATTGCCGAGAACTGATGGCGGTCAAAGCATGGTCAGAGGAGAATGAATGGAGAGTTGCTATCATTTAGCAACGCAGCAACGAGCGCTGGAGCTAGTCAATGAACAGCAGTGCATACGATAATGACACTTTTATTTATTTTTACTGTCGGTGAATAGCACCGAGTGAAAGTCAACGTTTTCTTTATATCTAGTGACAGCGATTATGCCGTAAGTACCGGTAAACTTAGTCAGAAGATCTAGAAATAGAAGGCATAATGCTAGCTATGGGCTAACTTAGCCTATCGGACACGCAATCAGTGCACTTGCAAATGAGTGCCTGCAAGTATAACCGATCGTGGTGTGACATTATTTAACCATCAATCTACCGCAAATACGACCAGACAGATGTACATTGAACACATACACAAAGCACATTGTCCAACCCGGCGGATGCTGACAGACAGCCCACAACAAGCGAAACATCACCACGGCGGGTGCGCTCTCTCTCACTCTTGCACGCCCGTACACAATCATTCCAACTTATACAACTCCAAGGCTAGGCTGATTCACTAAGACCACAACTAACCACAAGGCCTTCATAACCATGCAGTATGCCGAAGCCGGAAAAGACAGACGCACAGTCGCACACACTCATCTTATGTAAAACAATCCGTTTTATCATCAACATTCAGACTAGCCTCTTGCCATAAGTTAGAATGGACCAAAAGTATGGGATTGATACAGTCTGGCTTAGCTTTCGCTTGCTAACCATTTTTCGTATGACTTCTCAACATTACATCTTTCTTGTGTTAGGCGCACATTAATTTGCATACGCGCACAGGATTGGCTGGCTCCGCAAGGCAAATAATAGAACATATTTAATTATCTTTCTATTTGTCCATCTATCTATCTATCTATCTATCTATCTATCTATCTATCTATCTATCTATCTATCTATCTATCTACCTACCTACCTACCTACCTACCTACCTACCTACCTACCTACCTACCTACCTACCTACCTACCTATCTATCTATCTATCTATCTATCTATCTATCTATCTATCTATCTATCTATCTATCTATCTATCTATCTATCTATCTATCTATCTATCTATCTATCTATCTATCTATCTATCTATCTATCTATCTATCTATCTATCTATCTATCTATCTATCTATCTATCTATCTATCTATCTATCTATCAGCGCATGTGTCTAGTTTTAATGTGATGTATTTTGTGTATGTCCAGTCAGACTTATTGTCTCCCTTGTTCTGTGTGGTTTTGTAGGCTATACTGTGTGAGCCGAATCACTTCAATGAATTCCCGACGATTTGTGTAGTTTGGTATTAATAAAGACTTGACTAGGCTATCTATCTATCTAGGCTATTAATCAACAATTATTTGCCGAAGGCGAAGTGAATAGTTGGGACCGAAGGTTTATTTGTTGTTGTTAGCGGACATTTTGCGATGAAAACAATATTGAGTTTGAGATGTCAATCATGGGATATTGCCCAATATCCTGATATAGCGAACCAATCAAATTCTGCCATCTTAGGAGGTTCACGTGTAGCATATACTAACTATATGTAATATCTATGTATTTATCTATGTATCTGTATAATCTGCTGAACACTCTTTTACTAGTCTCTACTCTCAAGGGTCTCAATGCGGCTTTGGTCCATGTCTCCCAACGTGACGCCATGCAATGCATTCTGGGGGAAATGAGAATCAATAGCAAACCGCAAAAATAGTAACAACTTTTTCGTATTACATTCCGTTTTGTGATACCTAACATCATTAAATACAATAAACAACAGTTTAAATCTTTTTTACCAACAAGCAATTGCACAAATTCGTTGGAAAATAAACCCTGCAACACAACCTTTAATTCTTGGAACTGCCCATGAACACCGGTTTCTCACAGAGCCAGGCGCTCAGTGAGCCACCCACTCACCAAACTGAGTCGGTGGTCTACGCCTGCGATGGGGCCTTTGAGAACGAGGGCTCTGAGGGTGCTGCACCGCCGCACCACCCCCACTGTCCTCAAAGTCCACAGGAACGGAGGAGTCAAGGTGAGTGGTGGAGGGGTGAGAAGCAGCAGCTACAGGAATGTCCACAGCTGGATCTGATGAGGGAAAGCTGGAGCTGTCATCAGCGTCGGCGTCGGAGAAGAGCTGGGGCAGACCAAGTAGAGTGTCAGCAGGATCCACGTCATCTGGGGGTGACACCTCCATTGGTGTCCAGCTCTGGGCTTGCTCCAGGGCCCCAAGTGTTTTCCAGTGGGTCTCGGCAGCGATAAGTCTTTAGCTGATCGTGGTGAAACACCCTTACTTTAGACTTTGGCCCTTTCTGGATTCGATAAACCAGGTCGTCCAACTGACCCAGAACGAAGTACCACACAGCATCACCAACGTTGTAATGTGTGCGGCAACAGTTCTTGTCATATTGTCTCTTTGCACGTTTCAAAGTCTCTCCGAGAGAATCTCTGGTGATTTGGTGCACCAGCTCCGGTCGCTCTCGAAGGAGCTGGACATACTCAGGGGCTGAGGGAGCTGTTTCAGGGTCCGGCGGCAGGCCGGATACCAGGTCTACTGGCTCACTCACTTCCCGGCCAAACATCATGTAGTTTGGGGTGAAACCAGTTGAACTGTGCTTTGTTGCTCTGTAGGCCATGACAGCGTAGGGAATCATGAGGTCCCAATCCCAGTGGCAACGCTCGGCTGTCGTGGCCAGGATATTTTGCAGAGTGGCATTGAACCTTTCAACTTGCCTACCGGACTGAGGACAGAAAGGTGTGGTATGTGTTTTGTCGATCCCGAACAGCATGTACATTGTCTGGAACACCTCAGGCTCGAAGTTCCGGCCTTGGTCGCTGTGCAGTGTCTGCGGGGCTCCATAGCGACACACCCACTCTGAGGCGAGCACTTCAGCCACAGTTAGAGCTTGTTCGTTAGGCCGGAGGGTGCGGGGCAGCCCAAATTGTGGATAGAATCGTCCAGGCAGTAGAAACGTCTAACCAGCACTCCATCTCTGATGTAGAGGCGTTTCCACGGGCTCCAATATGTCTTTGTGGCTTGGCTTCATGGTGAGACTGTTACCCATGCAGGACATTGTCCGCTGGTTTCCAACCAGGTGCTGATGGGTGCAATGTCTGCGTCGTCTTCCTGGGCTTGTCGCAGCTCCTCCAGGGACCAACCACCCCACACTGGACTCAGCATCGCCTGGTTGATGTCAGAGTCCATATTGTACTGTACAGCCTGGTGACTGACGTTCAACTGAGGAGGAGATGGGCTGGGGAGCTTACAAGGACAGGACTGACGGCAGGGTCGCCGGGAGAGGCTGTCTGCGTGGCCGTGAAGCTGCCCAGGGCGATGGATGATCTCGAAGTTATGTTCGCCAAGTCTCTCGAGCCACCTGGCAAGCTGTCCCTCAGGCTCCTTCATCCTTGTTAGCCACCGAAGGCTTATTTTTTCAGTAACGGGGTAATCTAACTAATTACTATTTCCGTCGTAACAACGCCGTTACCGTTACTGTACGATAAATGCAGTGCGTTACTATGAATTGAATGAATAAACTGAGTAATCCGGACGCACCCCTGGCTCCAAACACAAACTGCTAGTGAGGAGACCGGGTGGGTTAACAACGAGATGATTATGATTGGCTAAGGCAGAGTCATATTTCATGGTAGCCAATCTGAGCCAGTGTTTTTACACACAAGCCACACACACGCAAACGCACACACCAACAGCGCAACAGATTCGATGAAGCAGCAGAAATGGCGAGTCCGGAGCAATCCGATGAAAAGTTGGCATTTTCTGTAGTATTAGGGTGCACTCACACTAGGCCATCTGGCCTAGTGGCCATCTCGCCACCACCAGCATCACACCTAACCGTGCTCAAATCTGCCAGTGTGAGTGTGGCCAGTCTGGCCAGGCCAGGCCAATTTGGCCACTAGGGAGAGGTGTGCTGCTACGGTACGGGCCGCTACGGTACAGATGCTAATGAGCCGACACGAGCACACGCACGGCTACGCAACCTGAGCTGGATGACGTATAGTCCATGCGACGACCACGGACATAATAAAGGTGACGAGCCTTCTTTCCCAGTAAACGGTAAACATGTATCCAAATAAGCAACAGACTCAGCAAAGTGCGAACTGTGTTCTCTGTGTTGTTGTCCATGGTTGTTAAAACTCTGACTGGCGGCAGACATTATTATGGTCAATGCAGCGGACGCTTGGTGATGACGTGTTACTTACGACGTGATGACGTATGTACAGAGCCTACCGTGGCCAGGCCACAGTTGCGACGGCCAACGGCCACGGCCAGATGGCCTAGTGTGAGTGCAGGCCAGAGAACAATGGGGCCATTTGAGCACGGTTAGGTGTGAAAACGGCCAACGGCCACGGCCAGATGGCCTAGTGTGAGTGTACCCTTAGGCAGTTGTTCCACAGCCTTTGCAACCAGGCAAATTGAAATTCAGGCCCCATCCACACTAACCCGGGTAAATGTGAAAACGCACATCAGCAATGAAAATGATCTCCGTCCACACAATCGTTTTCATATCGTTTTCAGAATGTTTTGCATCCACGTTCCACACTGAAAAAATCACCACACTGTTGGAGCAACGAATATGTTTGAGCTAATATGTCGAGTTGTTTCGGGAGATAAATCAGTACATTGTACAGAGAGATCATCATTTGCATTTCACCTGCCATTTTTTTGATGAGCGTCTCGGTCTCGAGCGCAAGCTTGTGGCAGTGTCATGGCAGTGTCATGGCAACCGAACGTCATCGTTTCTGAAAGCCTCCGGCTACCCTGTCCACACTACAACGTGAACCAAGCGTTTTCACATTTATCCACCTCAGCGATCGTTTTCGAAAAGCATCGTTTTCAGTGTCGGAATTCTCAGTTTTAGTGTGGACAGAAGGGCTAAACAGATAAATATTTATGCGTTTGTAGATTTACCCGGGTTAGTGTGGACGGGGCCTCAGTCTGAGGCCACGTTTACACGTAGCAGGGTATTTCTAGAAACGAATATTTCCCCCCCTCCGTTTTCAAAAATAACATTGTGCAGACAACATCGTCTTCAAAAAAGTTGTCATGGGGGGCAGTGTAGGGAGAAGGATAAGGCCATGCAAGCCAATCAGAATCCTCAGAATCAACAACAACGAATAACACCAGCGTTCCTGTAACAAACAAACTGTAAACATAGGGCGCTCATATGACGTTAAGCATTTCCTGGCGCATAATGTGACGCTTCAGAACCTAAAACCCAGTTTCTCCCCGTTGACACGACAACACTTAACCGGCGTTTTCAGAAATCTCCACTTTGGCCGGAGTTTTTAGAAATGATCGTTTTCTGTGATAAAAACAGTGTTTTCGTGTAAATGAGAGGCCAAACCGAGTGGAAATGTCTGCGTTTTCCCTTCGTGTAAACGGGGCCTGAAGCATATCAGGGCCTTGAATGGGCAGTTCAACCATTTAACACATTAAGGCCAAGTGAAAACTGCTCAGAAAAATCCAAATTCTTCGACATATAGCAACTTTCTTTCTTTTACAGTAACTTTCCCTTGTAACTAATTACTTTTTATTAAAGAGTAATTCAGTTACTAACTGAGTTACTTTTTGGAACAAGTAGTGAGTAACGATAACTAATTACTTTTTTTAAAGTAACGTTCCCAACACTGCTCACCACTGCCTTTACGTTTGCGTGAGAGGGTCCCTTCGTGGTCGCCATTGTTCTTACGGGGGTAACCATAGGGGGTAACACCATGGTGTGTTTGTGTGTGCGTGTGTGTATATGACCCGCCCCTTCTCATGTTCTGAGCTGATGCAACAATGACCGGCAGTGGGTCTGTTCATAGGTCGGAAGACACGGGCACTGATTCTTGGCGGCTGGGTACTCTTACGTAGTTCTTCAAGGAAAGGTTCAAAATCCGGGATTGCTTTTAACTCAGTTTATTGTTAAAGTCTGCATGTTTCGGCATGGTAACTGGCTATGGAACGAAAGTCTAGGAATCGTGTTGAACACGTGTGAGAGATATAACTTTAGCTACTTCGAGCCACGGGCAAAGGCCCATGACTCTCCGCGGGTGTGGGTAGAAATCTCTGACGCTCTCCACCTCCAGTGCACAGGTAGAGACCGTCAAGTGGGCGTGGCCTAGTGGGCGTGGCCGGGGTGCCGTAATGGCTTCGGCTTCTTCCTATATCAAAAGGTGCTGCTATCTGTGGCTGGAGCAGCCTCCAATAAGGTCTTGCTCCCCTTGTGGCTATGTATAGTATTTACGGCTTATATGTTTGGTCCTGCTTCATTGGGTCTATGTGTGGGTAGCTTAGATTCTTAAAATACGTAACAATCCCTCCTTGGTCATCTCAGATGACCATACAATAATATTTTAAATCATAAACACCATTTACCACAACGAAAACATAGTCAAAGTAGGATAAATCATCAACACCATCAACCGTGTGGGAACACTCTATCGAATAGAGAAAAACCACTACGCGTCCCCATAATACTGAAACGGTATTCACATTGTGGCTCTCATAGGAAATACAGGTCATTATTTGACAATACAACAATGAACATATATCTTGTTATCATACAATCATATGGTCAAACAGCACACAAACAAAATAATCCATAGAAATCCTGAGCTAATACTTTTGGTTATGTGCAACAAGGTCATAACATTTTCAACATGTGCAAAAGTAAAGTAAAAAATTAGTAGTCATAATAAAATTTAAAAAATTCAAAATTATTGATAGGCTAGCATGGATTTGGGTGGTTCAGGTGATCTTCGTGTATTGGTGCGCTGTTAAATGTGGGTGGTTTTGGATATTGTTATTGTCGCAGCCATTGTTTCTTCTGTCGCCGTCGGGCCAGTAATTCATGAACCCAAGACTCGTCCCTCCTTGTCAAAGGCTCAGCTCACAGAGAGGTTTCTTTTACATCATGGGAGCCTCAAACAGGTTCTCCGTCGTCGTCGTGTCAGCAACAGGTGGCCTGAGGGATTGGCCGAGGTGCCGTAATGGCTTCGGCTTCTTCATATATCTATGGAAAGCCAAGAAGGCCACAATCCGGCCCTAGAATGGCGCGGTAAAAGTGCAAAACCGCACGGAATCCGTACGGTTTTGCACTTTTACCGCGCCATTCTAGGGCCGGATTGTGGCCTTCTTGGCTTTCCATATATATCAAAAGGTCCTGCTATCTGTGGCTGGAGCAGCCTCCAATAAGGTCTTGCTCCCCTTGTGGCTATGTATAGTATTTACGGCTTATATGTTTGGTCCTGCTTCATTGGGTCTATGTGTGGGTAGCTTAGATTCTTAAAATACGTAACAGTACTTTATTCGTGTGCTCCAATACATAACCGGACTTGTTTAGTTCCTCCCTAGACTGACACTCGCTCACTCGCTCGTTCACTCATTTGTTGACTCATTCGCTGACGTCATACACACACGCAAGCACGCACGCACGCACGCACTCACGCACGCGCGCGCGCACACACACACACACACACACACACACACACACACACATTCTCGCGCACACACATATCTCGTCACACAGCGGTAAGTTGTACTTTTAAATCAATGCATCTGCAAACACCGTACAGCATATTTTCTTGACACAGACATCGTGCACAAGCCCATAACTTTTAGGATTAAGGAGCATTTGATCGTGAGAAAACATTGTTTTACCGCGCGAGTGTTTAAAATAATGAATGAATGCGGGCGCGCGTGTGTCCACCCATCTGTTTAAACACGTACGCAAACTAAAGACGTAACGCATTATACACTCCATCCATGGCAATGTATATTAACAAGGGGACCCATGCATATTAAGAACACAAGTCGATAACGATAATGTACACAATACTTGCAAGAAACGTTTGTTTTTTAATTTCCGCAGCATATGCATAAATAGACCCAAAGTTAAGTTAAGTTTTCTTTGCCGAAATTTACATGACGACTCAGTATTCCTGAAGTTGTAGAAGAAAACTCTGTTCCATGTGTCAATTATTAGGCCATATTATTTTGCCATAAACTGAGCCATTTGAAGTTTTAAATTCATGTGGTCATGCATCTGTCCCATCGGAGAATGCAAACGCGCTGTCAAAAT